>NW_027013597.1:0-15751 GCF_036934945.1 Oncorhynchus masou masou | reverse complement strand
CAGAATAGAGGCTTTGGGATGAGTCTCCACTACCACCATTCAGTGAATCAATCTATTCTGCCTCTCTATTCAATCTATTCTGCCAGTCTATTCTGCCACTCTATTCAATCTATTCTGCCACTCTATTCAATCTATTCTGCCTCTCTATTCAATCTATTCTGCCTCTCTATTCAATCTATTCTGCCTCTCTATTCAATCTATTCAGCCACTCTATTCAATCTATTCTGCCACTCTATTCAATCTATTCCGCCTCTCTATTCTGCCACTCTAATTAATCTATTCTGCCTCTCTATTTAATCTATACTGCAACTCTATTCAATCTATTCTGCCTTTCTATTCTGCCACTCTATTCAATCTATTCTGCCACTCTATTCAATCTATTCCGCCTCTCTATTCTGCCACACTATTTAATCTATTCTGCCACTCTATTCAATCTATTCTGCCTCTCTATTCTGCCACTCTATTCAATCTATTCTGCCACTCTATTCAATCTATTCTGCCTCTCTATTCAATCTATTCTGCCACTCTATTCAATCTATTCTGCCACTCTATTCAATCTATTCTGCCTCTCTATTCTGCCACACTATTTAATCAATTCTGCCACTCTATTCAATCTATTCTGCCACTCTATTCAAGCTATTCTGGCACTCTATTCAAGCTATTCTGCCACTCTATTCAAGCTATTCTGCCACTCTATTCAAGCTATTCTGCCACTCTATTTCATCTATTCTGCCACCACTCTATTCAATCTATTCTGCCAATCTATTCTGCCACTCTATTCAATCTATTCTGCCTCTCTATTCTGCCACTCTATTCAATCTATTCTGCCAGTATATTCTGCCAGTCTATTCTGCCAGTCTATTCAATCTATTCTGCCTCTCTATTCTGCCACTCTATTCAATCTATTCTGCCTCTCTATTCAATATATTCTGCCACTCTATTCTGCCACTCTATTTAATCTATTCTGCCACTCTATTCAATCTATTCTGCCACTCTATTCTGCCACTCTATTTAATCTATTCTGCCACTCTATTCAATCTATTCTGCCACTCTATTCTGCCACTCTATTCAATCTATTCTGCCACTCTATTCTGCCTCCCTATTCAATCTATTCTGCCACTCTATTCAATCAATTCTGCCACTCTATTCTGCCTCCCTATTCAATCTATTCTGCCACTCTATTCTGACACTCTATTCAATCTATTCTGCCAGTCTATTCACTCTATTCTGCCACTCTATTCTGCCACTCTATTCTGCCACTCTATTCTGCCACTCTATTCTGCCACTCTATTCTGCCACTCTATTCAATCTATTCTGCCTCTCTATTCTGCCACACTATTTAATCTTTTCTGCCACTCTATTCAATCTATTCTACCACTCTATTCAATCTATTCTGCCACTCTATTCAAGCTATTCTGCCACTCTATTCAAGCTATTCTGCCACTCTATTTCATCTATTCTGCCACCACTCTATTCCATCTATTCTGCCAATCTATTCTGCCTCTCTATTCAATCTATTCTGCCACTCTATTCAATCTATTCTGCCAATCTATTCTGCCACTCTATTCAATCTTTTCTGCCACTCTATTCAGTCTATTCTGGAACTCTATTCTGCCACTCTATTCAATCTATTCTGCCAGTCTATTCAATCTATTCTGCCAGTTTATTCTGCCAGTATATTCTGCCAGTCTATTCTGCCAGTCTATTCAATCTATTCTGCCAGTATATTCTGCCAGTCTATTCTGCCAGTCTATTCTGCCAGTCTATTCAATCTATTCTGCCAGTTTATTCTGCCAGTCTATTCTGCCAGTCTATTCTGCCAGTCTATTCAATCTATTCTGCCAGTATATTCTGCCAGTCTATTCTGCCAGTCTATTCTGCCAGTCTATTCTGCCAGTCTATTCAATCTATTCTGCCAGTTTATTCTGCCAATATATTCTGCCAGTCCATTCTGCCAGTCTATTCAATCTATTCTGCCAGTATATTCTGCCAGTCTATTCTGCCAGTCTATTCAATCTATTCTGCCACTCTATTCAATCTATTCTGCCTCTCTATTTAATCTATTCTGCCAATCTATTCAATCTATTCTACCTCTCTATTCAATCTATTCAGCCACTCTATTCAATCTATTCTGCCACTCTATTCAATCTATTCTGCCTTTCTATTCTGCCACTCTATTCAATCTATTCTGCCACTCTATTCAATCTATTCCGCCTCTCTATTCTGCCACACTATTTAATCTATTCTGCCACTCTATTCAATCTATTCTGCCTCTCTATTCTGCCACTCTATTCAATCTATTCTGCCACTCTATTCAATCTATTCTGCCTCTCTATTCAATCTATTCTGCCACTCTATTCAATCTATTCTGCCACTCTATTCAATCTATTCTGCCTCTCTATTCTGCCACACTATTTAATCAATTCTGCCACTCTATTCAATCTATTCTGCCACTCTATTCAAGCTATTCTGCCACTCTATTCAAGCTATTCTGCCACTCTATTTCATCTATTCTGCCACCACTCTATTCAATCTATTCTGCCAATCTATTCTGCCACTCTATTCAATCTATTCTGCCAATCTATTCTGCCACTCTATTCAATCTATTCTGCCAGTCTATTCTGCCAGTCTATTCTGCCAGTCTATTCAATCTATTCTGCCACTCTATTCAATCTATTCTGCCTCTCTATTCTGCCACTCTATTCAATCTATTCTGCCTCTCTATTCAATCTATTCTGCCACTCTATTCAATCTATTCTGCCTCTCTATTCTGCCACTCTATTTAATCTATTCTGCCACTCTATTCAATCTATTCTGCCACTCTATTCTGCCACTCTATTCAATCTATTCTGCCACTCTATTCTGCCTCCCTATTCAATCTATTCTGCCACTCTCTTCAATCAATTCTGCCACTCTATTATGCCACTCTATTCTGCCTCCCTATTCAATCTATTCTGCCACTCTATTCTGACACTCTATTCAATCTATTCTGCCAGTCTATTCACTCTATTCTGCCACTCTATTCTGCCACTCTATTCAATCTATTCTGCCTCTCTATTCTGCCACACTATTTAATCTTTTCTGCCACTCTATTCAATCTATTCTACCACTCTATTCAATCTATTCTGCCACTCTATTCAAGCTATTCTGCCACTCTATTCAAGCTATTCTGCCACTCTATTTCATCTATTCTGCCACCACTCTATTCCATCTATTCTGCCAATCTATTCTGCCTCTCTATTCAATCTATTCTGCCACTCTATTCAATCTATTCTGCCAATCTATTCTGCCACTCTATTCAATCTTTTCTGCCACTCTATTCAGTCTATTCTGGAACTCTATTCTGCCACTCTATTCAATCTATTCTGCCAGTCTATTCAATCTATTCTGCCAGTTTATTCTGCCAATATATTCTGCCAGTCCATTCTGCCAGTCTATTCAATCTATTCTGCCAGTATATTCTGCCAGTCTATTCTGCCAGTCTATTCAATCTATTCTGCCACTCTATTCAATCTATTCTGCCTCTCTATTTAATCTATTCTGCCAATCTATTCAATCTATTCTACCTCTCTATTCTGCCACTCTATTCAATCTATTCAGCCTCTCTATTCAATCTATTCTTCCACTCTATTCAATCTATTCTGCCAGTCTCTTCTGCCAGTCTATTCTGCCAGTCTATTCAATCTATTCTGCCACTCTATTCAATCTATTCTGCCTCTCTATTCTGCCACTCTATTCAATCTATTCTGCCTCTCTATTCAATCTATTCTGCCACTCTATTCAATCTATTCTGCCTCTCTATTCTGCCACTCTATTTAATCTATTCTGCCACTCTATTCAATCTATTCTGCCACTCTATTCTGCCACTCTATTCAATCTATTCTGCCACTCTATTCTGCCTCCCTATTCAATCTATTCTGCCACTCTATTCAATCAATTCTGCCACTCTATTCTGCCACTCTATTCTGCCTCCCTATTCAATCTATTCTGCCACTCTATTCTGACACTCTATTCAATCTATTCTGCCAGTCTATTCACTCTATTCTGCCACTCTATTCTGACACTCTATTCAATCTATTCTGCCTCTCTATTTAATCAATTCTGCCACTCTATTCAATCTATTCTGCCTCTCTATTCTGCCACACTATTTAATCTTTTCTGCCACTCTATTCAATCTATTCTACCACTCTATTCAATCTATTCTGCCACTCTATTCAAGCTATTCTGCCACTCTATTCAAGCTATTCTGCCACTCTATTTCATCTATTCTACCACCACTCTATTCCATCTATTCTGCCAATCTATTCTGCCTCTCTATTCAATCTATTTTGCCACTCTATTCAATCTATTCTGCCAATCTATTCTGCCACTCTATTCAATCTTTTCTGCCACTCTATTCAGTCTATTCTGGAACTCTATTCTGCCACTCTATTCAATCTATTCTGCCTCTCTATTTAATCTATTCTGCCACTCTATTCAATCTATTCTGCCAGTCTATTCAATCTATTCTGCCAGTTTATTCTGCCAGTATATTCTGCCAGTCTATTCTGCCAGTCTATTCAATCTATTCTGCCAGTTTATTCTGCCAGTATATTCTGCCAGTCTATTCTGCCAGTCTATTCAATCTATTCTGCCAGTATATTCTGCCAGTCTATTCTGCCAGTCTATTCAATCTATTCTGCCAGTTTATTCTGCCAATATATTCTGCCAGTCCATTCTGCCAGTCTATTCAATCTATTCTGCCAGTATATTCTGCCAGTCTATTCAATCTATTCTGCCACTCTATTCAATCTATTCTGCCTCTCTATTTAATCTATTCTGCCAATCTATTCAATCTATTCTACCCCTCTATTCTGCCACTCTATTCAATCTATTCAGCCTCTCTATTCAATCTATTCTGCCACTCTATTCAATCTATTCTGCCAATCTATTCAATCTATTCAGCCTCTCTATTCAATCTATTCTGCCACTCTATTCAATCTATTCTGCCAATCTATTCAATCTATTCTGCCTCTCTATTTAATCTATTCTGCCAATCTATTCAATCTATTCTACCCCTCTATTCTGCCACTCTATTCAATCTATTCTGCCTCTCTATTTAATCTATTCTGCCACTCTATTCAATCTATTCTGCCTCTCTATTCTGCCACACTATTTAATATATTCTGCCACTCTATTCAATCTATTCTGCCACTCTATTCAATCTATTCTGCCAATCTATTCTGCCACTCTATTCAATCTATTCTTCCACTCTATTCTGCCACTCTATTCAGTCTATTCTGGAACTCTATTCTGCCACTCTATTCAATCTATTCTGCCAGTCTATTCAATCTATTCTGCCACTCTATTCTGCCTCTCTATTCAATCTATTCTGCCACTCTATTCAATCTATTCTGCCACTCTATTCTGCCACAGTATTCTGCCACTCTATTCAATCTATTCTACCAATCTATTCTGCAACTCAATTCTGCCACTCTATTCAATCTATTCTGCCAATCTATTGTGCAACTCAATTCTGCCACTCTATTCTGCCACAGTATTCTGCCACTCTATTCAATCTATTCTACCACAGTATTCTGCTACCACCTAAGGTAATTTTAGGTATATGACAAGTCATTTATTCCACTGCACTATTTGGCCAGTCCAGGACTAGTTATTTAATCAACTGTAATATGTGTCCAGTCGAGGACTAGTCATTTATTCAACTGTAATATGTGACCAGTCCAGGACTAGTTAATTATTCTTGTACACTATAAGGTTTTGTATTGTTAGATTGTCATGCATTGCAGCCAGGGTTTTGGTATGTTTTTGTAGCAGGAAATAAGGACAACATTAAGGTGAGTCTGTATTGTAATGTCTTATTTGTAAGGTATGTCTTTTTGCTGTTTATCCTGCGATTAAATTGTATTTATATTAATCCCACGTTGTTATAATTATACAAAATGAATACAACGTGTAAATAGTATTCATTTGAGATGGAATTGACCTGCGTGTTGTTCACCCACGCTTCCTACATCAATGCCCGGTATTCTCTCCGACCCGATGCTTAACGGATCGTGAATGTGCGTCTTGTTTTAATTCGTCCCTGGTGAGTTGTACCGACTTCAGTCACATGTCTGCAGAACCCGAGTCTGTAGCAGACGGAACTAGCCAGCCAGCTAGCCTTTTTTTATTTGACATTTTAGCAAACAGAGTAATTTGCACTAATATTATTTATCTAGTCATTTCTGATTTTCTTGTCAAAATGTAAGTTTATCAAGTGATCGGGTCAAGACTAGTAATGGGATGATAGATATGGAGTTTAGTTGGCTTGCTAGCTAGCTTCGTTAGCATTTGTGTGTGTTTGTTAACGCTAATTCAGCTAGCTGGATAGACGAAGTTCTTCGTGATTAATTTTTGGATTTAACTTGCTTGGATGTCATCGCTTCAACGAAATGACAGGACTTATCTTCAAGTCACCAATACGGATTAAATAAACTGTTTGATCGGCTGGGTGGTGGAGAGAGGAGACATGATATTGTAGTATTTTGTGTCTTGTAACGTTGCTCAACGTGACAGTGTTTTTTTTATTGTCATACTGATTGGCTAAGTAAACATTAGCATATAGCTAGCAGGAAAGCTCCACAATGCATGACGCTTACGAACCGGTACCTATCCTGGAGAAACTGCCTCTCCAGATTGACTGTTTTGCGGCCTGGGGTAAGTTGATATCTATCTTTCTATCTTTCTTTCTTAACTAACTAACAACACAAGACCACTCTAGCTGGCTGGTTTGTTTACCATTTTAACGTTAGCCAGCTGATATCTTTACCAGTTTATAGCTTGATGAGTTTTGAGGTGACATATAATTGTAAACAAAGTCACCCTGTCTTGGGCCACCCTGTCGATGACGGAGAGATTTATTAGAGACCAAGTCATATTTAATGAATAGCATTGTATTTTTAATGGCTTCCCAGTTGATGTCCTCATAGGGTGTGTACCAAATGGCACCCTAATTCCTAGGAGCCCTATTGGTTCTTATCAAGAGTAGTGCACTACATAAGGAAATGGGTGCCGTTTGGGACATGACCATGCTGAGGTCCTTCTATTTCCTATTTCCTATCACGTCACAGAGGACTGGCTTCTAGTTGGGACCAAACCAGGCCATCTGCTGCTCTACAGAATCAAAAAGGATGCAGGTGAATGAGAGAGAGAGAGAGACCTCTGCTTTCAGTCTCTGTCCTGTGTTTTTGTGTGTGTATTGTTGGCTTCGGTGTGCAATAGTTTCCAGTGTTACTACCTCCATCTTGTAGCAGACAAGGAAACATATCCGCTCTCCCTTTCTTCCTCGTAGGTACCAACAGGTTTGAGGTGACTTTGGAGAAATCACACAAGAACTTCTCCAAGAAGATCCAGCAGGTAGGCAGATGAAGTGAGGATGGAGGGGGCTGGGAGGTCTCTCTCTCTGTCCCTCCCCCTCCAGGCTTTTAAGGCACTGTCCCATGAGGACCCCTTTCAGTGACTTGTCTCTGGTAATGTAGGCACACTTCACATTCTGTTGATGTGACAGGAATTACAAATAACAAAAAGTTCCGTAGATTGAAACAAATCTAGGAGCCACTGTTGTCCCAACCCTGTTCCAGATCTGTGATGTGCTTTGGCCGATTCCGTTGTTGTCCTTGACTGACAAGGAGTTGGTGACTTCACAGACTGATGTAACGGATGTGAAACGGCTAGCTTAGTTAGCGGTGCGCGCTAAATACCGTTTCAATCGGTGACGTCAGTTGCTCTGAGACCTTGAAGTAGTAGTTCCCCTTGCTCTGAGACCTTGAAGTAGTAGTTCCCCTTGCTCTGCAAGGGCCGCGGCTTTTGTGGGGTGATGGGTAACGATGCTTCATGGGTGACTGTTGTTGATGTGTGCAGAGGGTCCATGGTTTGCGCCCGGGTATGGGCGAGGGGACGGTTTAAAATTATACTGTTACATTGGTCGTTACCCATCGCTCCACAAAAGCCGCGGCCCTTGCAGAGCAAGGGGAACCACTACTTCAAGGTCTCAGAGCATGTGACGTCACCGATTGAAACGCTATTTAGCGCACACCGCTAACTAAGCGAGCCGCTTCACATCCGTTACACTGCCACTCACTCAGGTTACCATTGTCACCATCTCAGTTTCACCTCTGGTCTCTTTCTTCTGTTCCTCGCAGCTCTTCATTGTCTCACAGTACAAGATCCTCATCAGTCTACTGGGTAAAACATTTTCCCTCAGCAAACAAACGGCCATATTGTTCACATGAACATGAGGTTGGTTATCTCAGTAATCCATAGGTCAAAGGTTGTTTTAAATATTGTCTGTTTGTGTGTGTCTGCACGTGTGTTCCTCTCTACAGAGAACAACATCCATGTCCACGACCTATTGACCTTTCAGCAGATTACTGTGGTTTCCAAGGCCAAAGGGGCAACGCTCTTCGCCTGTGACCTGCAGGTAAAATACAGCTCTGGTGACGGAGACATAGTTTGTAAAATGTCTTGATGCGAACCAGCTGATTGTATTTATCTGTAGCTCCTGTAAAGATATTCCCTGTAAAATCTATGAAATTGTATCACAAATTTCTGTTTTCCCTGTGACAATGGACATTTTTCGTCTTTATCTTCCTGCAGCTGTCCCCTTCAGGAGAGGCCCAGCTGAGGATGTGTGTTGCAGTGAAGAAGAAGCTTCAGCTGTACTACTGGAAGGACAGGGAGTTCTATGAGCTACAGGTAAGACAGGGAGTTCTATGAGCTACAGGTAAGACAGGGAGTTCTATGAGCTACAGGTAAGTCAGGGAGTTCTATGAGCTACAGGTGAGACGGGGAGTTCTATGAGCTGCAGGTGAGACGGGAGTTCTATGAGCTACAGGTAAGACGGGAGTTCTATGAGCTGCAGGTGAGACGGGGAGTTCTATGAGCTACAGGTAAGACGGGAGTTCTATGAGCTGCAGGTGAGACGGGGAGTTCTATGAGCTACAGGTAAGACGGGGAGTTCTATGAGCTGCAGGTGAGACGGGGAGTTCTATGAGCTACAGGTAAGACGGGGAGTTCTATGAGCTACAGGTGAGACGGGGAGTTCTACGAGCTACAGGTGAGACAGGGAGTTCTATGAGCTGCAAGTGAGACAGGGAGTTCTACGAGCTACAGGTAAGACAGGGAGTTCAATGAGCTGCAAGTGAGACAGGGAGTTCTATGAGCTGCAGGTGAGACAGGGAGTTCTATGAGCTGCAGGTGAGACAGGGAGTTCTATGAGCTGCAGGTGAGACAGGGAGTTCTATGAGCTGCAGGTGAGACAGGGAGTTCTATGAGCTGCAGGTGAGACAGGGAGTTCTATGAGCTGCAGGTGAGACGGGGAGTTCTATGAGCTGCAGGTGAGACGGGAGTTCTATGAGCTGCAGGTGAGACGGGGAGTTCTATGAGCTGCAGGTGAGACGGGGAGTTCTATGAGCTGCAGGTGAGACGGGGAGTTCTATGAGCTACAGGTGAGACGGGGAGTTCTATGAGCTACAGGTGAGACAGGGAGACAAGATGGCAGGCCTCAGATTTCCGGCGGCATCAACAGCCATGGCCGGTGATGCACCCTTGTGTGGCTGCAAAAATGCATACCTTGCCGTCAGGCTGAATATTCTAATTCCCTTCTCCTGGCTGCCACCGCCCGAAGCCACCGCCACTGACATGGCTGTCTCCGATATATCAATTCCTATTAGCCAACGGCCGTCACGTGATCGAGTCCTGCTCAGGCATCTTAGCTCTGAAGTAGCCTACCAGTGAAGACCGACACATCTGGGATGCAATGACACGCGCCCTTATCGAATTCCGACAGTATATTCAGAAAGTACTCAGACCCCTTGACTATTTCCACATTGTGTTACATTACAGCCTTATTCTAAAAATGATTAAATCGTTTTTTTCCTTCATCAATCTACACACAATACACCATAATGACAAAGCAAAAAGAGGTTTTTAGAAATGTTTATGAATTTAAAAACTGAATCACATTTACATAAGTATTCAGACCCTTTACTCAGCAGTACTTTGTTGAAGCACCTTTGGCAGCGATTACAGACTTGAGTCGTCTTGGGTATGATGCTACAAGCCTGGCACACCTGTATTTGGGGAGTTTCTCCCATTCTTCTCTGCAGATCCTCTCAAGCTCTGTCAGGTTGGATGGGGAGCGTTGCTGCACAGCTATTTTCAGGTCTTTCCAGAGATGTTCGATCGGGTTCAAGTCCAGGCTCTGGCTGGGCCACTCAAGGACATTGAGACTTGTCCTGAAGCCACTCCTGCGTTGTCTTGGCTGTGTGCTTAGGGTCGTTGTCCTGTTGGAAGGTGAACCTTCGCCCTAGTCTGAGGTCCTAAGCGCTCTGGAGCAGGTTTTCGTCAAAATAGCTGTGCAGCGATGCTCCCCGTCCAACCTTGCAGCGATGCTCCCCGTCCAACCTTGCAGCGATGCTCCCCGTCCAACCTTGCAGCGATGCTCCCCGTCCAACCTTGCAGCGATGCTCCCCGTCCAACCTTGCAGCGATGCTCCCCGTCCAACCTGGTGTTTTTCAAATCTATTTAAGTTGGCTATTTTTGTTAATGGCCTCGGTGGCCTGGCAGATGGCCTCGATGGCCTTGCAGGTGGCCTGGCAGATGGCCTCGATGGCCTTGCAGATGGCCTGGCAGATGGCCTCGGTGGCCTGGCAGATGGCCTGGCAGGTGGCCTCGGTGGCCTGGCAGATTGGGCTCCTCTTGAAGGCCAAATGACCTTACCCATAAAATCATGAAATTCCAGGCCTTCAAGATGGGCGTGTGAGTGGACAGACTCTTACCAGGGAACATAGGAACAATTGAGGAAAATGCAGACCTCACATTTAGAAGGATTTTGTTAACCAATAAGTGTTTTTTGTTTGTCTTTCAGGGAGACTTCTCTGCTCCAGACATCCCGAAGTCCATGGCCTGGTGTCAGAACTCCATCTGTGTGGGCTTCAAGAGAGACTACTACCTCATCCGGGTCAGTGGGGCACAAAACAGGAAACACTGTGGATTTCATGTGAACCTGTGGAAGACAACTTCTAATATAAAATATATTATGTATACAAGCTATTATTATGAAGAGGGGCTTTGACCTCTTTGTCAATTACCCTCTTTGTCTGCACTGATTGGAGAAGACTTGACAAGTTAACAATGGTATGGTAGAAGCTTATAATGAGCTTTCACCTAGAAGGATAGAAGGAGGTTGTGTGTTTTTACCCCTCTGTATCCTCAGACCTCTCTCTGTCTGTCCTCCAGATGGATGGGCGTGGCTCCATCAAGGAGCTCTTCCCCACGGGGAAGCAGCTGGAGCCCCTGGTGGTTCCCCTGGCTGATGGGAAGGTGGCGGTGGGCCAGGATGACCTCACGGTGGTGCTCAACGAGGAGGGGTCTGCACTCAGAAGTGTGCCCTCAACTGGACTGACATCCCCATTGATATGGGTACTTGTGTTTCCTTGTTATAGTTTCTTTCCCCTGGCTCAGCAGTATGTAGATTTATATCCTGGTATTGGATCATGGCTATGCTTAAGTGACTTAACGCCATATTGTTTGTCTACAGACTTGCTACTTCTTTTTGTTTCAAGTTTTTGTGTAGCCTACTTCACACTTACGATGCAATATTACTTTAAACACTAAAACAAATGAATTACTGTTGGCTATGCTTTGTCGTCTACAGACTGAATGCCACTTCGTTTTATATTTGGACCATTCAGTGTGTTATGGTAGGAACTTGAAAATGATGGGGCCGTACTTGCGAACATAAGCAGCCATTTTAAATTTAAAATGTTTCTAATTTAAAAAATTGTTGCTTAACTTGCACGGGAGAGAATGCTAAATTATAGCTGGTCCCATAAGATAACATAGCAAACGTTAGCCCTGTGCTGACCTCGCCAGGTGACAGTGATTTATATTCTGAAATTTTTATTGTATTTTTTATTTTAATCAGCCTATCAAAGAGTTTAGACTTTATCCACCAACCAATGGTATTTCTTAAAATAGGTCACACCCCCAACCACTAGAGGATAGATATTTTAAACCTAAAAATTCAATGTTTGCGTTTGATCCTTTTGGTCTATAACAGAATGTTGTGTGCCAACATTGATCTTGGCAAGACTACTACTAATGTTAGACATTTTCGCATATATGAAAAAATGCAGCTTTTTCTGTTTATCATGTCTATTGGTCACATGCAGATGTTACTGCGGGTTTAACGAAATCCATGTGGTTTTATGGATGAAATATGGACATTTATCATGCACCGTGAAAGAAAAGCAAAGCGCCTTATGGATTTGTCAAATATCAGTCAGTCATGATCACCATCACTTTTAGGTGGTTGACCAAGTCCATAGTGGCCCACTGCTGTGGTGGTTGACCCCAAGACCATAGTGGCCCACTGCTGAAGTGGTTGACCCCAAGACCATAGTGGCCCACTGCTGTGGTGGTTGACCAAGACCATAGTGGCCCACTGCTGAAGTGGTTGACCAAGACCATAGTGGCCCACTGCTGAAGTGGTTGACCAAGACCATAGTGGCCCACTGCTGTGGTGGTTGACCAAGACCATAGTGGCCCACTGCTGAAGTGGTTGACCAAGACCATAGTGGCCCACTGCTGAAGTGGTTGACCAAGACCATAGTGGCCCACTGCTGTGGTGGTTGACCAAGACCATAGTGGCCCACTGCTGTGGTGGTTGACCAAGACCATAGTGGCCCACTGCTGAGGTGGTTGACCAAGACCATAGTGGCCCACTGCTGAAGTGGTTGACCAAGACCATAGTGGCCCACTGCTGAGTGGTGGACCATAGTGGCCCACTGCACCAAGACCATAGTGGCCCACTGCTGTGGTGGTTGACCAAGACCATAGTGGCCCACTGCTGTGGTGGTTGACCAAGACCATAGTGGCCCACTGCTGTGGTGGTTGACCAAGACCATAGTGGCCCACTGCTGTGGTGGTTGACCAAGACCATAGTGGCCCACTGCTGAGGTGGTTGACCAAGACCATAGTGGCCCACTGCTGTGGTGACCAAGACCATTGGCCCACTGCTGAAGTGGTTGACCAAGACCATAGTGGCCCACTGCTGAAGTGGTTGACCAAGTAGTGACTGCAAGACCAAGACATAGTGGCCCACTGCTGAAGTGGTTGACCAAGACCATAGTGGCCCACTGCTGAGGTGGTTGACCAAGACCATAGTGGCCCACTGCTGTGGTGGTTGACCAAGTCCATAGTGGCCCACTGCTGAAAGACCATGGCCCTGCTGTGGTGGTTGACCAAGACCATAGTGGCCCACTGCTGTGGTGGTTGACCAAGACCATAGTGGCCCACTGCTGAGGTGGTTGAAAGACCATGTGGCCCTGCTGACCAAGACCATAGTGGCCCACTGCTGAAGTGGGCCCACTGCTGACCAAGACCATAGTGGCCCACTGCTGAGGTGGTTGACCAAGCTGAGGTGGTTGACCAAGACCATAGTGGCCCACTGCTGAGGTGGTTGACCAAGACCATAGTGGCCCACTGCTGTGGTGGTTGACCAAGACCATAGTGGCCCACTGCTGAGGTGGTTGACCAAGACCGTAGTGGCCCACTGCTGAAGTGGTTGACCAAGACCATAGTGGCCCACTGCTGAAGTGGTTGACCAAGACCGTAGTGCACTTTAACCATGGGGTTCGAACCCCTTCGTGTCAAGCCTTTTTTGTCGAGAAAAAAATGTTCCTTTCCTTGTTGCTCGATTCAAAACTCATGTCATGAAGTGGATGATTATTATAATGCAAAGCCTTGAACGCTGTAGGCTTAAGAATGCAGCCAACTAGGCTAACATCTCCCCACCAGGAGGGGGTGTAGTCGCTTCATGGGAAGGCACCACCAGGCTTTCACCTCAGTGGCCTGCAAGCCAAGGCTTTCACCTCAGTGGCCTGCAAGCCAAGGCTTTCACCTCAGTGGCCTGCAAGCCAAGGCTTTCACCTCAGTGGCCTGCAAGCCAAGGCTTTCACCTCAGTGGCCTGCAAGCCAAGGCTTTCACCTCAGTGGCCTGCAAGCCAAGGCTTTCACCTCAGTGGGCTGCAAGCCAAGGCTTCTGCAAGCCAAGGCTTTCACCTCGGTGGCCTGCAAGCCAAGGCTTTCACCTCGGTGGCCTGCAAGCCAAGGCTTTCACCTCGGTGGCCTGCAAGCCAAGGCTTTCACCTCGGTGGCCTGCAAGCCAAGGCTTTCACCTCGGTGGCCTGCAAGCCAAGGCTTTCACCTCGGTGGCCTGCAAGCCAAGGCTTTCACCTGGTGGCCTGCAAGCCAAGGCTTTCACCTCGGTGGCCTGCAAGCCAAGGCTTTCACCTCGGTGGCCTGCAAGCCAAGGGCTTTCACCTCGGTGGCCTGCAAGCCAAGGCTTTCACCTCGGTGGCCTGCAAGCCAAGGCTTTCACCCTCGGTGGCTGCAAGCCAAGGCTTTCACCTCGGTGGCCTGCAAGCCAAGGCTTTCACCTCGGTGGGCCTGCAAGCCAAGGCTTTCACCTCGGTGGCCTGCAAGCCACCTCCCGGTGGCCTGCAGGCTTTCACCTCGGTGGGCTGCAAGCCAAGGCTTTCACCTCGGTGGGCTGCAAGCCAAGGCTTTCACCTCGGTGGGCTGCAAGCCAAGGCTTTCACCTCGGTGGGCTGCAAGCCAAGGCTTTCACCTCGGTGGGCTGCAAGCCAAGGCTTTCACCTCGGTGGGCTGGGGCTAACCTCGGTGGCCTCTGAAGGCTTTCACCTCGGTGGGCTGCAAGCCAAGGCGACATATGGAATAGGACCAAGGTGATTAATGGGGTTCATCGTGAATTGAGGGTGTAACATACAAAGTGCCATATGCATTAGTAGGTTAGGACATTAGGACACTATCTGATGTGAATGGATGTAGGCTATAGCTATGTTAGACTTCCTATAGAAGTCTACAGAAAATGATCATTTGTATTTATCGTGGATCCCCATTAGTTCCTGCCAAGGCAGCAGCTACTCTTCCTGGGGTTTATTATGGGTCCCCATTAGTTCCTGCCCAGGCTCTATGTAGTACTGTGGAATAGAGTTCCGTGTCAAGTAGTCATGGGGTTTATTATGGATCCCAGTGTTCCTGAATAGAGTGTAGTATGGATCCCCATTAGTTCCTGCCAAGGCTGGGGTGGAATAGAGTTCCGTGTAGTCATGGCTCTATGTAGTACTGTGGAATAGAGTTCCGTGTAGTCATGGCTCTATGTCCAGTACTGTGGAATAAAGTTACAATACATTGACTGGGATATAGTACTGTGTGTGTCTGTCTGTTCCGTTTGTGTTGTCATGGCTCTATGTAGTACTGTGGAATAGAGTCTGCATGAGTCATGGCTCTATGTGGTACTGTGGAATAGAGTTCCGTGTAGTCATGGCTCTATGTGGTACTGTGGAATAGAGTTCCGGAGTCATGGCTCTATGTGGTACTGTGGAATAGAGTCCGGTAGTCATGGCTCTATGTGGTACTGTGGAATAGAGTTCATGTAGTCATGGCTCTATGTGGTACTGTGGAATAGAGTTCCGTGTAGTCATGGCTCTATGTGGTACTGTGGAATAGAGTTCCGTGTCGTCATGTCTCTAGGTGGTACTGTGGAATAGAGTTCCGTGTCGTCATGGCTCTAGGTGGTACTGTGGAATAGAGTTCCGTGTAGTCATGGCTCTATGTGGTACTGTGGAATAGAGTTCCGTGTAGTCATGGCTCTATGTGGTACTGTGGAATAGAGTTCCGTGTA
>NW_027013596.1:2500-15755 GCF_036934945.1 Oncorhynchus masou masou | reverse complement strand
CTAACCGTTTTTAATCTTTGTTTCCATTGAACATTCCATACAACTAAAGGCATTTCATTTATTATATGAAGAGCGCCTTGGTCCTCTTTTCTTGTTGATGAGCAATCCACCCCTTTTACCAAAGAGCACCTTTTATCTACCAAAACATACTATAGTGGACCTTAGCACCTTCTGTCTACTATAGTGGACCTTAGCACCTTCTGTCTACTATAGTGGACCTTAGCACCTTCTGTCTACCAAAACATACTATAGTGGACCTTAGCACCTTCTATCTACCAAAACATACTATAGTGGACCTTAGCACCTTCTATCTACCAAAACATACTATAGTGGACCTTAGCACCTTCTGTCTACCAAAACATACTATAGTGGACCTCATCACCTTCTATCTACCAAAACATACTATAGTGGACCTTAGCACCTTCTGTCTACCAAAACATACTATAGTGGACCTTAGCACCTTCTGTCTACCAAAACATACTATAGTGGACCTTAGCACCTTCTGTCTACCAAAACATACTATAGTGGACCTTAGCACCTTCTGTCTACTATAGTGGACCTTAGCACCTTCTGTCTACTATAGTGGACCTTAGCACCTTCTGTCTACTATAGTGGACCTTAGCACCTTCTGTCTACCAAAACATACTATAGTGGACCTTAGCACCTTCTGTCTACTATAGTGGACCTTAGCACCTTCTGTCTACTATAGTGGACCTTAGCACCTTCTGTCTACTATAGTGGACCTTAGCACCTTCTGTCTACCAAAACATACTATAGTGGACCTTAGCACCTTCTGTCTACCAAAACATACTATAGTGGACCTTAGCACCTTCTGTCTACCAAAACATACTATAGTGGACCTTAGCACCTTCTGTCTACCAAAACATACTATAGTGGACCTTAGCACCTTCTGTCTACCTAAACATACTATAGTGGACCTTAGCACCTTCTGTCTACCAAAACATACTATAGTGGACCTTAGCACCTTCTATCTACCAAAACATACTATAGTGGACCTTAGCACCTTCTGTCTACTATAGTGGACCTTAGCACCTTCTGTCAGCCAAAACATACTATAGTGGACCTTAGCACATTCTGTCTACTATAGTGGACCTTAGCACCTTCTGTCTACCAAAACATACTATAGTGGACCTTAGCACCTTCTGTCTAACAAAACATACTATAGTGGACCTTAGCACCTTCTGTCTACTATTGTGGACCTTAGCACCTTCTGTCTACTATAGTGGACCTTAGCACCTTCTGTCTACCAAAACATACTATAGTGGACCTTAGCACCTTCTGTCTAACAAAACATACTATAGTGGACCTTAGCACCTTCTGTCTACTATTGTGGACCTTAGCACCTTCTGTCTACTATAGTGGACCTTAGCACCTTCTATCTAACAAAACATACTATAGTGGACCTTAGCACCTTCTGTCTACCAAAACATACTATAGTGGACCTTAGCACCTTCTGTCTGCCAAAACATACTATAGTGGACCTTAGCACCTTCTGTCTACCAAAACATACTATAGTGGACCTAGCACCTTCTGTCTGCCAAAACATACTATAGTGGACCTTAGCACCTTCTGTCTGCCAAAACATACTATAGTGGACCTAGCACCTTCTGTTTGCCAAAACATACTATAGTGGACCTTAGCACCTTCTGTCTACCAAAACATACTATAGTGGACCTTAAAAACTCCTGTCACCAAAACATACTATAGTGGACCTAGCACCTTCCTGTCTACCAAAACATACTATCGGGGACCTTAGCACCTTCTGTCTACCAAAACATACTATAGTGGACCTAGTAATCTTCTGTCTACCAAAACATACTATAGTGGACCTTATCACCTTCTGTCTACTATCGTGGGACCTTAGCACCTTCTGTCTACTATAGTGGACCTTAGCACCTTCTGTCTACCAAAACATACTATAGTGGACCTTATCACCTTCTGTCTACCAAAACATACTATAGTGGACCTTTAGCACCTTCTGGTCTACCAAAACATACTATAGTGGACCTTAGCACCTTCTGTCTACCAAAACATACTATAGTGGACCTTAGCACCTTCTGTCTACCAAAACATACTATCGGGGACCTTAGCACCTTCTGTCTACCAAAACATACTATAGTGGACCTTAGCACCTTCTATCTACCAAAACATACTATAGTGGACCTTAGCACCTTCTGTCTACCAAAACATACTATCGGGACCTTAGCACCTTCTGTCTACCAAAACATACTATAGTGGACCTTTAGCACCTTTCTGTCTACCAAAACATACTATAGTGGACCTTAGCACCTTCTGTCTACCAAAACATACTATAGTGGACCTTAGCACCTTCTGTCTACCAAAACATACTATCGGGGACCTTAGCACCTTCTGTCTACCAAAACATACTATAGTGGACCTTAGCACCTTCTGTCTACCAAAACATACTATAGTGGACCTTATCACCTTCTGTCTACTATAGTGGACCTAGCACCTTCTGTCTACTATAGTGGACCTTAGCACCTTCTATCTACCAAAACATACTATAGTGGACCTAGCACCTTCTGTCTACCAAAACATACTATAGTGGACCTTAGCACCTTCTGTCAGCCAAAACATACTATAGTGGACCTTAGCACCTTCTGTCTACTATAGTGGACCTTAGCACCTTCTGTCTACCAAAACATACTATAGTGGACCTTAGCACCTTCTGTCTACCAAAACATACTATAGTGGACCTTAGCACCTTCTGTCTACCAAAACATACTATAGTGGACCTTAGCACCTTCTGTCTACCAAAACATACTATAGTGGACCTTAGCACCTTCTATCTACCAAAACATACTATAGTGGACCTTAGCAAAATCTGTCTACTATCGGGGACCTTCACCTTCTGTCAGCCAAAACATACTATAGTGGACCTAGCACCTTTCTGTCTAACAAAACATACTATAGTGGACCTTAGCACCTTCTGTCTACTATAGTGGACCTTAGCACCTTCTGTCTACCAAAACATACTACAGTGGACCTTAGCACCTTCTGTCTACCAAAACATACTATAGTGGACCTTAGCACCTTCTGTCTGCCAAAACATACTATAGTGGACCTTAGCACCTTCTGTCTACCAAAACATACTATAGTGGACCTTAGCACCTTCTGTCTAACAAAACATACTATAGTGGGACCTTAGCACCTTCTGTCTAACAAAACATACTATAGTGGACCTTAGCACCTTCTATCTACCAAAACATACTATAGTGGACCTTAGCACCTTCTGTCTAACAAAACATACTATAGTGGACCTTAGCACCTTCTGTCTGCCAAAACATACTATAGTGGACCTAGCACCTTCTGTCTACCAAAACATACTATAGTGGACCTTAGCACCTTCTGTCTACCAAAACATACTATAGTGGACCTTAGCACCTTCTGTCTACCAAAACATACTATCGGGGACCTTAGCACCTTCTGTCTACCAAAACATACTATAGTGGACCTAGCACCTTCTGTCTACCAAAACATACTATAGTGGACCTACTATCGGGGACCTTCTAATGTCTACCAAAACTACTATAGTGGACCTTAGCATGTCTACTATAGTGGACCTTAGTAGCTTCTGTACCAAAACATACTATAGTGGACCTTAACACCTTTGTCTACCAAAACATACTATAGTGGACCTTAGCACCTTCTGTCTACCAAAACATACTATAGTGGACCTTAGCACCTTCTGTCAACAAAACATACTATAGTGGACCTTATCACCTTCTGTCTAACAAAACATACTATAGTGGACCTTAGCACCTTCTGTCTACCAAAACATACTATAGTGGAACATACTATAGTGGACCTTAGCACCTTCTGTCTACCAAAACATACTATAGTGGACCTTATCACCTTCTGTCTAACAAAACATACTATAGTGGACCTTAGCACCTTCTGTCTACTATAGTGGACCTTAGCACCTTCTATCTACCAAAACATACTATAGTGGACCTTAGCACCTTCTGTCTACCAAAACATACTATAGTGGACCTTAGCACCTTCTGTCTACCAAAACATACTATAGTGGACCTTAGCACCTTCTGTCTACCAAAACATACTATCGGGGACCTTAGTAGCTTCTGTCTACCAAAACATACTATAGTGGACCTTAGCACCTTCTGTCTACCAAAACATACTATCGGGGACCTTAGTAGCTTCTGTCTAACAAAACATACTATAGTGGACATTAGCACCTTCTGTCTACCAAAACATACTATAGTGGACCTTAGCACCTTCTGTCTACCAAAACATACTATCGGGGACCTTAGTAGCTTCTGTCTACCAAAACATACTATAGTGGACCTTAGCACCTTCTGTCTGCCAAAACATACTATAGTGGACCTTAGCACCTTCTGTCTACCAAAACATACTATAGTGGACCTTAGCACCTTCTGTCTACCAAAACATACTATAGTGGACCTTAGCACCTTCTGTCTACCAAAACATACTATAGTGGACCTTAGCACCTTCTGTCTAACAAAACATACTATAGTGGACCTTAGCACCTTCTGTCTACCAAAACATACTATAGTGGACCTTAGCAAAATCTGTCTACTATCGGGGACCTTAGCACCTTCTGTCAGCCAAAACATACTATAGTGGACCTTAGCACCTTCTGTCTACCAAAACATACTATAGTGGACCTTAGCACCTTCTGTCTAACAAAACATACTATAGTGGACCTTAGCACCTTCTGTCTACTATAGTGGACCTTAGCACCTTCTATCTACCAAAACATACTATAGTGGACCTTAGCACCTTCTGTCTACCAAAACATACTATAGTGGACCTTAGCACCTTCTGTCTACCAAAACATACTATAGTGGACCTTAGCACCTTCTGTCTACCAAAACATACTATAGTGGACCTTAGCACCTTCTGTCTACTATAGTGGACCTTAGCACCTTCTGTCTACCAAAACACACTATAGTGGACCTTAGCACCTTCTGTCTAACAAAACATACTATAGTGGACCTTAGCACCTTCTGTCTACCAAAACATACTATCGGGGACCTTAGTAGCTTCTGTCTACCAAAACATACTATAGTGGACCTTAGCACCTTCTGTCTGCCAAAACATACTATAGTGGACCTTAGCACCTTCTGTCTACCAAAACATACTATAGTGGACCTTAGCACCTTCTGTCTACTATAGTGGACCTTAGCACCTTCTGTCAGCCAAAACATACTATAGTGGACCTTAGCACCTTCTGTCTACCAAAACATACTATAGTGGACCTTAGCACCTTCTGTCTACCAAAACATACTATAGTGGACCTTAGCACCTTCTGTCTACCAAAACATACTATAGTGGACCTTAGCACCTTCTGTCTACCAAAACATACTATAGTGGACCTTAGCACCTTCTGTCTACCAAAACATACTATAGTGGACCTTAGCACCTTCTGTCTACCAAAACATACTATCGGGGACCTTAGTAGCTTCTGTCTACCAAAACATACTATAGTGGACCTTAGCACCTTCTGTCTACCAAAACATACTATAGTGGACCTTAGCACCTTCTGTCTACCAAAACATACTATAGTGGACCTTAGCACCTTCTGTCTAATAAAACATACTATAGTGGACCTTAGCACCTTCTGTCTACCAAAACATACTATAGTGGACCTTAGCACCTTCTATCTACCAAAACATACTATAGTGGACCTTAGCAAAATCTGTCTACTATCGGGGACCTTAGCACCTTCTGTCAGCCAAAACATACTATAGTGGACCTTAGCACCTTCTGTCTAACAAAACATACTATAGTGGACCTTAGCACCTTCTGTCTACTATAGTGGACCTTAGCACCTTCTATCTACCAAAACATACTATAGTGGACCTTAGCACCTTCTGTCTACCAAAACATACTATAGTGGACCTTAGCACCTTCTGTCTACCAAAACATACTATAGTGGACCTTAGCACCTTCTGTCTACCAAAACATACTATAGTGGACCTTAGCACCTTCTGTCTACCAAAACATACTATAGTGGACCTTAGCACCTTCTGTCTACCAAAACATACTATAGTGGACCTTAGCACCTTCTATCTACCAAAACATACTATAGTGGACCTTAGCACCTTCTGTCTACTATAGTGGACCTTAGCACCTTCTGTCTACTATAGTGGACCTTATCACCTTCTGTCTACTATAGTGGACCTTAGCACCTTCTGTTTACTATAGTGGACCTTATCACCTTCTGTCTAACAAAACATACTATAGTGGACCTTAGCACCTTCTGTCTACCAAAACATACTATAGTGGACCTTAGCACCTTCTGTCTACTATAGTGGACCTTAGCACCTTCTGTCTACCTAAACATACTATAGTGGACCTTAGCACCTTCTGTCTACTATCGGGGACCTTAGCACCTTCTATCTTCCAAAACATACTATAGTGGACCTTAGCACCTTCTGTCTACTATAGTGGACCTTAGCACCTTCTGTCTACCTAAACATACTATAGTGGACCTTAGCACCTTCTGTCTGCCAAAACATACTATAGTGGACCTTAGCACCATCTGTCTACTATCGGGGACCTTAGCAACTTCTATCTACCAAAACTTACTATAGTGGACCTTAGCACCTTCTGTCTACTATAGTGGACCATAGCACCTTCTGTCTACTATAGTGGACCTTAGCACCTTCTGTCTACTATAGTGGACCTTAGCACCTTCTGTCTACTATCGGGGACCTTAGCACCTTCTGTCTACCAGAACATACTATAGTGGACCTTAGCACCTTCTGTCTACTATAGTGGACCTTAGCATCTTCTGTCTACTATAGTGGACCTTAGCACCTTCTATCTACCAAAACATACTATAGTGGACCTTAGCACCTTCTGTCTACTATTGTGGACCTTAGCACCTTCTATCTACCAAAACATACTATAGTGGACCTTAGCACCTTCGGTCTACTATTGTGGACCTTAGCACCTTCTATCTACCAAAACATACTATAGTGGACCTTAGCACCTTCTGTCTACTATAGTGGACCTTAGCACCTTCTGTCTACTATCGGGGACCCTAGCACCTTCTATCTACCAAAACATACTATAGTGGACCTTAGCACCTTCTGTCTACTATTGTGGACCTTAGCACCTTCTGTCTACCAAAACATACTATAGTGGACCTTAGCACCTTCTGTCTACCAAAACATACTATAGTGGACCTTAGCACCTTCTGTCTACCAAAACATACTATAGTGGACCTTAGCACCTTCTGTCTACCAAAACATACTATAGTGGACCTTAGCACCTTCTGTCTACCAAAACATACTATAGTGGACCTTAGCACCTTCTGTCTACTATCGGGGACCTTAGCACCTTCTGTCTACTATAGTGGACCTTAGCACCTTCTATCTACCAAAACATACTATAGTGGACCTTAGCACCTTCTGTCTACCAAAACATACTATAGTGGACCTTAGCACCTTCTGTCTACTATCGGGGACCTTAGCACCTTCTGTCTACTATAGTGGACCTTAGCACCTTCTGTCTACCAAAACATACTATAGTGGACCTTAGCACCTTCTGTCTACCAAAACATACTATAGTGGACCTTAGCACCTTCTGTCTACCAAAACATACTATAGTGGACCTTAGCACCTTCTGTCTACTATAGTGGACCTTAGCACCTTCTGTCTGCCAAAACATACTATAGTGGACCTTAGCATCTTCTGTCTACTATAGTGTACCTTAGCACCTTCTGTCTGCCAAAACATACATTACATTTACATTTAAGTCATTTAGCAGACGCTCTTATCCAGAGCGACTTACAAATTGGTGGACATACTATAGTGGACCTTTGCACCTTCTGTCTACCAAAGCATACTATAGTGGACCTTAGCACCTTCTATCTACTATAGTGGACCTTAGCACCTTCTGTCTACTATAGTGGACCTTAGCACCTTCTGTCTACCAAAACATACTATAGTGGACCTTAGCACCTTCTGTCTACCAAAACATACTGTAGTGGACCTTAGCACCTTCTGTCTACCAAAACATACTGTAGTGGACCTTAGCACCTTCTGTCTACCAAAACATACTATAGTGGACCTTAGCACCTTCTGTCTACCAAAACATACTATAGTGGACCTTAGCACCTTCTATCTACCAAAACATACTATAGTGGACCTTAGCACCTTCTGTCTACTATAGTGGACCTTAGCACCTTCTGTCTAACAAAACATACTATAGTGGACCTTAGCACCTTCTGTCTACCAAAACATACTATAGTTGTTATGTACTTGAGTGAAGACCCAAAAGCGGTTTTAACAGAAAACAGAGTTCTTTAATGAAAAAACAGGAATGGCATAAATCCTCTTCCGACGTTGTATAGTGCAGGATGCACCTGCCAGGCCGACTCCGACAGGATAGGACAAGGTGGAAGCAAACGAGACGATAGCTTGCTTCTGGCATGAAAAACACAAACAAGAATCTGACACTGAAAGTAGCAGGAACAGAGAGAGAAATAGAGACCTAATCAGAGGAGAAAGAGAGAACAGGTGGGAAAGGATGAATGAGCTAGTTAGGGGAGATGTAGAACAGCTGAAGAAGGAGAGACAGAGAAGGTAACCTAATAAGACCAGCAGAGAGAGACAGAGTGAAGAGAAAGGACAGGAACAGACATAATAAGACATGACAATAGTGGACCTTAGCACCTTCTATCTACCAAAACATACTATAGTGGACCTTAGCACCGTCTGTCTACTATAGTGGACCTTAGCACCTTCTGTCTACCTAAACATACTATAGTGGACCTTAGCACCTTCTGTCTACCAAAACATACTATAGCGGACCTTAGCACCTTCTGTCTGCCAAAACATACTATAGTGGACCTTAGCACCTTCTGTCTACTATCGGGGACCTTAGCACCTTCTATCTACCAAAACATACTATAGTGGACCTTAGCACCTTCTGTCTACTATAGTGGACCATAGCACCTTCTGTCTACTATAGTGGACCTTAGCACCTTCTGTCTGCCAAAACATACTATAGTGGACCTTAGCACCTTCTGTCTACTATCGGGGACCTTAGCACCTTCTGTCTACCAGAACATACTATAGTGGACCTTAGCACCTTCTGTCTACTATAGTGGACCTTAGCACCTTCTGTCTACTATAGTGGACCTTAGCACCTTCTGTCTGCCAAAACATACTATAGTGGACCTTAGCACCTTCTGTCTGCCAAAACATACTATAGTGGACCTTAGCACCTTCTGTCTACCAAAACATACTATAGTGGACCTTAGCACCTTCTATCTACCAAAACATACTATAGTGGACCTTAGCACCTTCTATCTACCAAAACATACTATAGTGGACCTTAGCACCGTCTGTCTACTATAGTGGACCTTAACACCTTCTGTCTACCTAAACATACTATAGTGGACCTTAGCACCTTCTGTCTACCAAAACATACTATAGCGGACCTTAGCACCTTCTGTCTGCCAAAACATACTATAGTGGACCTTAGCACCTTCTGTCTACTATCGGGGACCTTAGCACCTTCTATCTACCAAAACATACTATAGTGGACCTTAGCACCTTCTGTCTACTATAGTGGACCATAGCACCTTCTGTCTACTATAGTGGACCTTAGCACCTTCTGTCTGCCAAAACATACTATAGTGGACCTTAGCACCTTCTGTCTACTATCGGGGACCTTAGCACCTTCTGTCTACCAGAACATACTATAGTGGACCTTAGCACCTTCTGTCTACTATAGTGGACCTTAGCACCTTCTGTCTACTATAGTGGACCTTAGCACCTTCTGTCTGCCAAAACATACTATAGTGGACCTTAGCACCTTCTGTCTGCCAAAACATACTATAGTGGACCTTAGCACCTTCTGTCTACCAAAACATACTATAGTGGACCTTAGCACCTTCTATCTACCAAAACATACTATAGTGGACCTTAGCACCTTCTGTCTACTATTGTGGACCTTAGCACCTTCTGTCTACCAAAACATACTATAGTGGACCTTAGCACCTTCTATCTACCAAAACATACTATAGTGGACCTTAGCACCTTCTGTCTACTATAGTGGACCTTAGCACCTTCTGTCTACTATAGTGGACCTTATCACCTTCTGTCTACCAAAACATACTATAGTGGACCTTAGCACCTTCTGTCTACCAAAACATACTATAGTGGACCTTAGCACCTTCTGTCTACCAAAACATACTATAGTGGACCTTAACAAAATCTGTCTACTATCGGGGACCTTAGCACCTTCTGTCTACCAAAGCATACTATAGTGGACCTTAGCACCTTCTATCTACCAAAACATTCTATAGTGGACCTTAGCACTTTCTATCTACCAAAACATTCTATAGTGGACCTTAGCACCTTCTGTCTACCAAAACATACTATAGTGGACCTTAGCACCTTCTATCTACCAAAACATACTATAGTGGACCTTAGCACCTTCTGTCTACTATAGTGGACCTTAGCACCTTCTGTCTACCTAAACATACTATAGTGGACCTTTGCACCTTCTGTCTACCAAAACATACTATAGCGGACCTTAGCACTTTCTGTCTGCCAAAACATACTATAGTGGACCTTAGCACCATCTGTCTACTATCGGGGACCTTAGCACCTTCTATCTACCAAAACATACTATAGTTGACCTTAGCACCTTCTGTCTACTATAGTGGACCTTAGCACCTTCTGTCTACTATCGGGGACCTTAGCACCTTCTATCTACCAAAACATACTATAGTTGACCTTAGCACCTTCTGTCTACTATAGTGGACCTTAGCACCTTCTGTCTACTATCAGGGACCTTAGCACCTTCTGTCTACTATAGTGGACCTTAGCACCTTCTGTCTACTATAGTGGACCTTAGCACCTTCTGTCTACTATAGTGGTCTACTATATACTATATAGTGTCTACTATAGTGGACCTATAGAGGATAATGAAGGGACAGTGAGAGGGATGGATGAGGAGGGGGGGAGAGAGAGTTTGTGTCAGTGCCTTCTCCCCACTTCAAATATCCCTTGGAGAAAGGCCTGCTGCAAACCAGAAAGTGTATTATACCTAATGATACCTTGCCATTAGTTGCTGAGTGCAGACAGGACAGGAAGAGGAGCGAAGAGGGAAGGTAGGGGGAAATGGGGGAGGGAGAGATGGATAGAGGGGAGGGAGAGATAGAAGGGAGGAGGAGAGAAAGGGGAGAGGGAGAGATAGATATGGCTGCGGCCTAGGTAAGAGTTTCGGAGGAGGGGGGAGAGAGAGATATGGCTGGGAACCAGTCGAGAGCTTTGAGGGAAGTAGGGGGAGAGCAAGATATGGCTGGGGTCCAGGCGAGAGTTTTGAGGGAGGGAGGGGGGAGAGAGATATGGCTGGGACCTAGGTAAGAGTTTTGGGGGAGGGGGAGAGCGAGATATGGCTGGGGCCCAGGTGAGAGTTTTGAGGGAGGGAGGGGGGAGAGAGATATGACTGGGTCCCAGGCGAAAGCTTTGAGGGAGGGAGGGTCTTAACGAAAGGGAAGAGAGAAAAGAGAGCGATAGGGCTCGTAAACTCAGTTTGGAAGCCTTGCGATAGGGCTTGTGACCTCAGTTGTGAAACCTTGCGATAGGGCTCGTGAACTCAGTTGTGAAACCTTGTGATAGGGCTCGTGAACTCAGTTGTGAAACCTTGTGATAGGGCTCGTGAACTCAGTTGTGAAACCTTGTGATAGGGCTCGTGAACTCAGTTGTGAAACCTTGTGATAGGGCTCGTGACCTCAGTTGTGAAACCTTGTGATACCAGGATCCAGGATCCTCCACCAGGATCCTTCACCAGACTCCTTCACCACGATCCTTCACCAGGATCCTTCACCAGACTCCTTCACCACGATCCTTCACCACGATCCTTCACCACGATCCTCCACCAGGATCCTTCACCACGATCCTCCACCAGGATCCTTCACCAGACTCCTTCACCAGACCAGGATCCTTCACCAGGATCCTCAACCAGGGCATAATAGTCTTTGGGGGAGCTCCTTTACAACAGTCCACAGCATCTTCTCACTGTTAGCTGGGATCTCATTGGGGTCTCTCTTAAACAGGCTTGCAGGACCTGGTCACCCCCTCAGGCTCTTCTGCAGACAGCAGACAGTGAAAGCATTCTGTCACTCCTACCTGGCAGCTGCCCCAAAGGTGACATTGAACCCAGTGACACCCTGGGAGTCTCCTTGGAACAGCTATTCTTCTTCTTCTTCTTCTTCTTCTTCTTCTTCTTCTTCTTCTTCTTCTTCTTCTTCTTCTTCTTCTTCTTCTTCTTCTTCTTCTTCTTCTTCTTCTTCTTCTTCTTCTTCTTCTTCTTCTTCTTCTTCTTCTTCTTCTTCTTCTTCTTCTTCTTCTTTCTTCTTCTTCTTCTTCTTCTTCTTCTTCTTCTTCTTCTTCTTCTTCTTCTTCTTCTTCTTCTTCTTCTTCTTCTTCTTCTTCTTCTTCTTCTTCTTCTTCTTCTTCTTCTTCTTCTTCTTCTTCTTCTTCTTCTTCTTCTTCTTCTTCTTCTTCTTCTCCTCCTCCTCCTTCTCCTCCTCCTCCTCATTCTCCTTCTCCTTCTCCTTCTCCTTCTTCTTCTTCTTCTTCTCCTCCTCTTTTCAGCATTGGGCTATAACGTTCATCCCAAGGATTCTTTGGTCAGCCCCCAGACAGTCATCGTTGATAATCACAACCCCCTTGCCTGTAACTTGAACTCCTCCCACAACAACAACAACAACAACAACAAATCCACGACTGCGTAGCCAATATACTCGATGTGTAGGGTCATTGGCTGCCTTCAACATGAGTCAGCTGAGGTCTGAAGAAATCCTGCATGGGGATGATGACCAAGCCACTTATGAAAAAAAATAATAAATAGACTGAACAATAATTATTTGGGACCTCGTATCCAAAACACATGGTATTCTTTATTTATTTTTTACCTCCACTACTATATGAGGGTATTCTCTCACAACAGCAAACTTCTCAGGGCTTTTCTCCTGCCTGGTGCCGACAGCCCCGAGCGCTCCGCCCTGCAGTAAACGGGGGATTCCTGTTTCATCTCGCTGCGGGGAAGCAGAAGTATAGGACGTGGCCAGGCTGTCCACACCCCCAAACAGATGGGTCTGCCCTGCCGGTCCCACTGGAGTTGGGGCTCTCCTTATATTAGAGAAGGGAACATATTGCCCCGCCTGCTACATGCCCTCTTGGCTCCTCCCTCGGCCGTGGCA
>NW_027013595.1:0-15758 GCF_036934945.1 Oncorhynchus masou masou | reverse complement strand
AGACTGAGACAGAGGAATACAAGAAGAAGAGGCTGAGACAGAGGAAGAGAAGAAGAAGAGGCTGAGACAGAGGAATAGAAGGAGAGACTGAGACAGAGGAATAGAAGAAGAAGAGGCTGAGACAGAGGAATACAAGAAGAAGTGGCTGAGACAGAGGAAGAGAAGAAGAAGAGGCTGAGACAGAGGAATACAAGAAGAAGAGGCTGAGACAGAGGAAGAGAAGAAGAAGAGGCTGAGACAGAGGAATACAAGAAGAAGAGGCTGAGACAGAGGAAGAGAAGGAGAAGAGGCTGAGACAGAGGAAGAGAAGGAGAGACTGAGACAGAGGAATACAAGAAGAAGAGGCTGAGACAGAGGAAGAGAAGAAGGAGAGGCTGAGACAGAGGAAGAGAAGAAGAAGAGACTGAGACAGAGGAAGAGAAGAAGAAGAGGCTGAGACAGAGGAAGAGAAGAAGAAAAGGCTGAGACAGAGGAAGAGAAGAAGAAGAGGCTGAGACAGAGGAAGAGAAGAAGAGACTGAGACAGAGGAAGAGAAGGAGAGACTGAGACAGAGGAAGAGAAGGAGAGACTGAGACAGAGGAATAGGAGAAGGAGAGGCTGAGACAGGGGAATAGAAGAAGAAGAGGCTGAGACAGAGGAATAGAAGAAGAAGAGACTGAGACAGAGGAATAGAAGAAGAGGCTGAGACAGAGGAAGAGAAGAAGAAGAGGCTGAGACAGAGGAATAGAAGGAGAGACTGAGACAGAGGAATAGAAGAAGAGACAGACAGAGGAAGAGAAAAAGAAGAGGCTGAGACAGAAGATGAGAGGAAGAGGAGGCTGAGACAGAGGATGAGAAGAAGAAGAGGCTGAGACAGAGGAATAGAAGGAGAGACTGAGACAGAGGAATAGAAGAAGAGGCTGAGACAGAGGAAGAGAAGAAGAAGAGGCTGAGACAGAGGATGAGAGGAAGAAGAGGCTGAGACAGAGGATGAGAGGAAGAAGAGGCTGAGACAGAGGAAGAGAAGAAGAGGCTGAGACAGAGGATGAGAAGAAGAAGAGGCTGAGACAGAGGAATAGAAGGAGAGACTGAGACAGAGGAATAGAAGGAGAGACTGAGACAGAGGAATAGAAGAAGAAGAGACTGAGACAGAGGAATAGAAGAAGGAGAGACTGAGACAGAGGAATAGAAGAAGAAGAGACTGAGACAGAGGAATAGAAGAAGAGACTGAGACAGAGGAAGAGAAGAAGAAGAGGCTGAGACAGAGGAATAGAAGGAGACTGAGACAGAGGAATAGAAGAAGAAGAGACTGAGACAGAGGATGAGAGGAAGAGACTGAGACAGAGGAAGAGAAAAAGAAGAGGCTGAGACAGAGGATGAGAGGAAGAGGAGGCTGAGACAGAGGATGAGAAGAAGAAGAGGCAACGCAAGATGAATTTGGGTGGTGTGGGCTGACATTGCAACACAGCCCCTCATAGCATCATTGTCCCATGTTAATAAACTGCTAACTGGTTCAGGAAAACACCTCAATTATCACCTCAGAAAGGGGGTGTATCTGTGTGTTAGTGTGTGTGTGATGATGCTGGATTAGAGTATGTATTTTATTTTCAGGTTGTCTCAAGTACAATAGGCTTATTCCTCTTCTTGGATCCTTTCTTGAAAAAAAATACGTTATATCATTAAAACATACTTTGATTTAAATCGGTTTAACAATGAATGGCAGTTCTTCTCCCAGTACCAACATGGTTTTACTCTTTTATATCTTTTTAGTTTGTGCAAACACCATCTACCAACCGTGTCTTTTGTTGTCAGTGACTGTGTACCAACCTGTGAGTTGTTGAATGGGCCTTATGGCCTGTCAGTCAGTCAGTCAGTCAGTCAGTCAGTCAGTCAGTCAGTCAGTGAATGAGTGAGTGCATCATGGTAGGGCTAGGGAATGGTTGTTGATGTTTCCTGGGGCGATGTGACGGCTATGTGAGCGCTGTCACTGTCACACCGGGTTAGATGGAGGAGTCTGTACTGGGCCTGATCTGTCAGACAGAGGCTACATCCCACTTGGCACCCTATTCCATATATAGGGCACTACTTTTGACCAGAAACCAAGGGAATAGGGTGCCATTTGGAACACAGTCAGGTCTGATAACGTCACTCCTCTCAACCCCAGCAGGGCATCACTGAGCCAGCCTCGAGCTCCGAGCTGAGCCTGGCCCTGCCAGACAACCCTGCCTGCCTCACTGCGTCTAACAGGTTCTGACACACGCACACATACAGCCACTTGCCAGAACACAGACTTTCAGTCCACGAAAACGCACAACCCTGTCAGCTAAATACAGGAGTGATTTACTGCAGTTATTACCTGTGGTAGACTACTACTACCACTACTACTACCACTACTACTACCACTACACCTATCACGACTACTACTACTACCACTACTACTACCACTACACCTATCACGACTACTACTACTACTACTACCACTACACCTATCACGACTACTACTACTACCACTATTATTTGCGGTAGCCTACTACTACCTACTGCTACTACCTACTACCACTACACCTATCACGACTACTACTACTACCACTACTACTACCACTACTACTACCACTACACCTATCACGACTACTACTACTACTACTACCACTACACCTATCACGACTACTACTACTACCACTACTACTACCACTACACCTATCACGACTACTACTACTACCACTACTACTACCACTACTACTACTACTACCACTACTACTATCACTACCACTACTACTACCACTACACCTATCACTACTACTACTACTACTACTACTACTACTACTACTACTACTACTACTACTACTACTACCACTAGTACTATCACTACTACTACTACTACCACTACTACTACCACCACCTACCACCACTCACTCACCACTACTACTACTACTTCTACTACTACCACTACTACTACCACTACTACTACCACGACTACTACCACCACCACCACTACACCATCACTGCCACTACTACTACCACTACTACTACTACTACTACTACCACCACTACTACTACTACACCTACCACTACTACTACTACTACTACCACTACACCTATCTACTACCATACTACTACTACTACTACTACTACACCTACCACCACACCGCCACCTTCACCACCCACTACTACTACCACTACCACTACTACTACTACTACCACAACACCTATCACTACTACTACTACTACTACTACTACTACCACCACTACTACTACTACACCTACCACTACTACTACTACTACTACCACTACACCTATCACTACTACTACTACTACTACTACACCTATCACTACTACTACTACTACTACCACCACCACCACCACCACCACCACCACCACCACCACCACTACTACTACTACTACTACTACTACTACTACTACCACCACCACCACCACCACTACTACTACTACTACTACTACTACTACTACACATATCACTACCGCTACCACTACTACGACTACCACTACACCTATCACTACTACTACCACCACTACCACTACTACTACTACTACTACTACACCTATCACTACACCTATCACTACAACTACCACTACACCTATCACTACTACTGCCATCACTACCACTACCACCACCACTACAACTATTACCACAACTACTACTACTACTACTACTACCACCACAACTACCACCACCACCACCACCACCACTACTACTACTACTACAACACATATCACTTCTACTACCACTACTACTACCACCACTACTACTACCACTACTACGACTACCACTACGCCTATCACTACTACTGCCACCACTACTATTACTAGGCGGCAGGGTAGCCTAGTGGTTAGAGCGTTGGACTAGTAACTGAAAGGTTGCAAGTTCAAATCCCGAGCTGACAAGGTACAAATCTGTCGCTCTGCCCCTGAACAGGCAGTTAACCCACTGTTCCAAGGCCGTCATTGAAAATAAGAATTTGTTTTTAACTGACTTGCCAAGTAAAATAAAGGTAAAATAAATAAATAAATAAAATACTACCACTACTACCACCACTACTACTACTACTACCACCACTACTATTGCTAATACTACTACTACTACTACCATCACTACTACTACTACCACCACTACTACTACAACCACTACCACTACTACCACTACTACCACTACAACTACTTCTACCACTACTACTACCACTACTACTACTACCATTACTACCACCACCACCACCACTACACCTACTACTACTACTACTACTACTAATACTGCTGCTGCTACTACTAGCAGCAGCACTACTACTAGTAATACTACTTGTACTGCTAGTACTACTGCAACTACTACTAGTACAACTGGTGCTGCTACTGCTAATATGAATACTACAACTACTACTAATACTACTTCTGCAGCTGCTACTACTAGCACTACTACTAGTAGTACTACTAGCTGCTGCCACAACTACTACTATTACCATTATTCCTGCTTCTACTGCTACTACTACAACTACTACTACCACTACTACTACCACTACTACTAATACCACTACTACTACCACTACTGTTGCTACTAATGCTACTGCAACTACCACGAGTACTAGTATTACTGCTGCTGCTGCTACTACTACTACTATTACCATTACTCTTGCATCTCCTGCTACTACTACTACTACTACCACCACTACTACAACTACTACTACCACTACAACTACTACCACCACCACCGCTACTACTACTACTACTACACCTACTACTGTCTACTACTAATAATAATAATACTGCTGCTGCTACTACTAGCAGCAGCACTACTGCAACTACTACTACTACAACTGGTGCTACTACTGCTGATACTACCTCAACTGCTAATATGACTACTACTACTACTACTACTACTACCACTACTGCTACTACTGTTGCTACTAAAACTACCACGAGTACTAGTACAACTACTACTACAACCACTACTATTACCAGTACTCCTGCCGTTGCTGTCTACTGCTGCTACTTACTACTACTACTACTACTGCGGCAGTACTGCTACTACTAATAATAATACTACTACCACTGCTACTACTATTACCATTGCTGCTACTACTACTGCTACTGCTACTACTAATAGTAGTAGTAGTACTACTGCTGCTACTACTACAATTACTAATACTGCTACTGCTACTACTACTTATTCTTCTACTACTACCACCATCGCTTCTACTGCTGCTTCTACTACTACTGCAGTTGCTACTGCTACTACTGCTACTGCTACTACTAGTATAAGTACTACTGCTCGCTATTACTACTACAACTACTAATATTGCTACTGCTACTACCACCATTGCAGCTACTACTACTAGTACTACTACTAGCTACTGCTTCTTCTTCTACTACTACTGCAGATGCTACTACTACTACCATTGCGCTACTACTACTACTAGTACCACCACCGCTACTACTTCTTCCTACTACTACCAGTCTCTACTTGCTGCTACTACTACTACTAGTAGCACATACTGCTGCCACTACTGGCTACTTTAATACTTTTACCACTGCTACTACTACTACTACCACTAATAGTACTACCGCTGCTACCGCAGTTGCCACTGCTACTACTACCACTACTCACTGCTATTACTGCTACTACTGCTACTGCTACTACTAGTAGTACTACTGCTGCTAATACTGCTGCTACAACTACTACTCCTGCTACTATTACTTCTAATACTACTACTAATACTCACTGCTACTACTACTATTACTGCTACTACTGCTGTCTGCTACTACTACTGCTACTATTACTACTGTCTACTACTACTGGTTCACTACTGCTACTATTACTACTGTCTACTACTACTGTCTACTACTACTGCTACTATTACTACTGTTCTACTACTACTATTGCTGCCATTTACTACTGCTACTGCTCCCTACTACTACTACTGCTGTCTACTACTACTACTGCTGTCTACTACTTCTGCTGCTGTTTACTACTACTACTAGCACTACTACTACTACTACTACTACTACTACTACTACTGATGTGTACTACTACTGCTGTCTACTACTAATACTCCTTCTGCTACAGCTACTACTATTATTAGTGCTGCTACTACTATTACTACTACTGGTACAACTACTACTACAACTATTACTGCTGCTACTACTACTTCTACTGCTGCTACTAATACTACTACTACTACTACTACGACTACTACTACCTACTACTGTCTACTGCTACTACCACTATTATTACTGCCGGTAGTACTACTGCTACTACTGCTGATACTACTACTTTACTGCTACTTCTAGTACTACTACTACTAATACTACTACCGCTGGTACTACTACAATTACTACTACTACTGTTACTACTAATAATGCTGTTTACTATTACTACTACTACTGCTAATACTAGTAGTACTACTGTTACTGATGTTTACTACTACTTCTTTCTATTACTACTACTACTACTACTACAACAACTGCTACTACTGCTGGTACTACTCCTACTCCTCCTGCTACGAGAAGTACTACTACAGTAATACTGCTGCTGCTGCTGCTACTGCTGCTGCTGCTGCGTGTACAAGTGGTGTCTGTCTGCTCATGTCCAAAATACACACGTCACCATGACTAAGTCATGAGTAACATCTTAGAGGTTGTTTTTTTTTTTTGTCTCTGTTTTGACTTGAATATATTTAATGTCTCCTAACAGTCACGGCCATCCATGTTAACATCAAAAGGAATAACGCGGCTCAGAGAAGCTGACATGATGTCACATTAGATACAGTATGTCTGTACCTTTTGACCAGTCGACACAAGGACTTGAAGGAGAGCAGAGTGTGTGAGTGTTGCTGAGCTGGTGGAAAGGAACGGTTCTTCTGGGTGGGCAGGAGTTCATCCTCTACTCTACTGTAACGCTGCTGCATTACTTATTGGTATTACATCATCTTGTTCTCACAGTGAAATGGTAGCCAAAGGAAATCATATTCAACATATATATTTTGTCACTCTCCACCCCCCACCAGGTGTCGCCCATTATCCCCTGGGTTCTTCTACCTGTGTTCTCTGTTTGTCTGTTGCCAGTTCATCTTGTTCGTTCAAGTCAACCAACGTTTTGTCTCAGCTCCGGCTTTTCCCCAGTCCCTCTTTTTCTTGTCCTCCTGGTTTTGACCCTTGCCTGACCTGACCTTGGGCCTGCCTGCTGTCCTGTAGTCCTGTACCTTGACCCCTACTCTGGGTTACCGACCTCTGCCTGACCTGACCCTGGGCCTGCCTGCCGTCCTGTACCTTGGCCCCTACTCTGGGTTACTGACCTCTGCCTGACCTGACCCTGGGCCTGCCTGCCGTCCTGTAGTCCTGTACCTTGGCCCCACTACTCTGGGTTACTGACCTCTGCCTGACCTGACCCTGGGCCTGCCTGCCGTCCTGTGCACCTTGGCCCCACTAGAGGTTACCGACCTCTGCTGACCTGACCTTGAGCACCACCTGCAGTCACACACCTTGGCCCCACTACTCTGGGTTACCGACCTCTGCACGGCTGACCTTGGGTACTGCCTGCCGTCCTGTACCTTGGCCCCACTACTCTGGAGTTACCGACCTCTGCCTGACCTGACCTTGGGTCTGCCTGCCGTCCTGTACCTTGGCCCACTACTCTGGGTTACCGACCTCTGCCTGACCTGACCTTGGGCCCTGCCTGCTGTCCTGTACCTTGGCCCCACTACTCTGGGTTATTGACCTCTGCCTGACCTGACCTCAGCTCTGCTCTGCCGTCCTGTACCTTGGCCCCTAATCTGGGTTACTGACCTCTGCCTGACCTGACCCTGGGCCTGCCTGCTGTCCTGTACACTTGGCCCCTACTCTGGGTTACTGACCTCTGCCTGACCTGACCCTGGGCCTGCCTGCTGTCCTGTACCTTGGCCCCACTACTCTGGGTTACTGACCTCTGCCTGACCTGACCCTGGGCCTGCCTGCTGTCCTGTACCTTGGCCTCACTACTTCTGGGTTACCGACCTCTGCCTGACCTGACCCTGGGCCTGCCTTGCTGGCCACGCTCTGACTTGACCTTGGGCCCTCTGCCGCCCTGTAATCTGGGTTACCGACCTCTGCCTGACCTGACCTTGGGCCTGCCTGCTGTCCTGTACCTTGGCCCCTAATCTGGGTTACCGACCTCTGCCTGACCTGACCTTGGGCCTGCCTGCCGTCCTGTACCTTGGCCCCTAATCTGATTACCGACCTCTGCCTGACCTGACCTTGGGCCTGCCCTGCCGTCCTGTACCTTGGCCCCACTACTCTGGGTTACGACCTCTGCCTGACCTGACTCCTGGGCCTGCCGTCCTGTACCTTGGCCCCACTACTCTGGGTTACCGACCTCTGCCTGACCTGACCTTGGGCCTGCCTGCCGTCCTGTACCTTGGCCCCACTACTCTGGAGTTACCGACCTCTGCCTGACCTGACCTTGGGCCTGCCTGCCGTCCTGTACCTTGGCCCCACTACTCTGGATTACCGACCTCTGCCTGACCTGACCTTGGGCCTGCCTGCCGTCCTGTACCTTGGCCCCACTACTCTGGGTTACCGACCTCTGCCTGACCCTGACCTTGGGCCTGCCTGCCGTCCTGTACCTTGGCCCCACTGCTCTGGGTTACCGACCTCTGCCTGACCTGACCTTAGGGCCTGCCTGCCGTCCTGTACCATGGCCCCCACTACTTCTGGGTTACCGACCTCTGCCTGACCTGACCCTGGGCCTGCCTGCCGTCCTGTACCTTAGCCCCACTACTCTGGGTTACCGACCTCTGCCTGACCTGGACCTTGGGCCTGCCTGCCGCCCTGTACCTTGGCCCCCACTACTCTGGGTTACCGACCTCTCTGCCTGACGGACCCTGGGCCTGCCTGCTGTCCTGTAAATTTGCCCCTACTCTGGGTTACTGACCTCTGCCTGACCTGACTCCTGGGCCTGCCTGCTGTCCTGTACCTTGGCCCCTACTCTGGTTACCGACCTCTGCCTGGACGGACCCTGGGCCTGCCTGCTGTCCTGTACCTTGGCCTCACTACTCTGGGTTACCGACTCTGCCTGACCTGACCTTGGGCTCAAGCAGCTGTCCTTGTACCTTGGCCCCACTACTCTGCTACTGACCTCTGCCTGATGACCTTGGGCCTGCTCTGCTGTCCTGTACTCTTGGCCTCATCACTCTGGTTACCGACCTCTGCCTGACCTGACTGGCCTGCCTGCTGTCCTGCCTTGGCCCCTAATCTGGGTTGCACCGACCTCTGCCTGACCTGACCTTGGGTCTGCCTGCTGTCCTGTACCTTGGCCCCCATCTGGGTTACCGACCTCTGCCTGACCTGACCTTGGGCCTGCCTGCCGTCCTGTACCTTGGCCCCACTACTCTGCTAGTTACCGACCTCTGCCTGACCTGACCTTAGGCCTGCCTGCCGTCCTGTACCTTGGCCCCCACTACTCTGGGTTACCCGACCTCTGCCTGACCTGACCTTGGGCCTGCCTGCCGTCCTGTACCTTGGCCCCACTATACTCTGGAGTTACCGACCTCTGCCTGACCTGACCTTGGGCCTGCCTGCCGTCCTGTACCTTGGCCCCACTACTCTGGGTTACCGACCTCTGCCTGACCTGACCTTGGGCCTGCCTGCCGTCCTGTACCTTGGCCCCACTACTCTGGGTTACCGACCTCTGCCTGACCTGACCTTGGGCCTGCCTGCCGTCCTGTACCTTGGCCCCACTACTCTGGGTTACCGACCTCTGCCCTGACCTGACCTTGGGCCTGCCGTCCTGTACCATGGCCCCACTACTCTGGGTTACCGACCTCTGCCTGACCCCAGGGGCCTCCGCTCTGCCGCCCTGTACCTTGGCCCCTACTCTGGGTTACTGACCTCTGCCTGACCTGACCTTGGGCCTGCCTGCCGTCCTGTACCTTGGCCCCACTACTCTGGGTTACCGACCTCTGCCTGACCTGACCCTGGGCCTGCCTGCCGTCCTGTACCTTGGCCCCTACTCTGGGTTACCGAATTCTGCCTGACCTGACCTTGGGCCTCTGCCTGACCTGACCTTGGGACCCTTGGGCCTGCCTGTCCTGTACCTTGGCCCTACTCTGGGTTACCGACCTCTGCCTGACCTGACCTTGGGCCTGCCTGCCGTCCTGTACCTTGGCCCCACTGCTCTGGGTTACTGACCTCTGCCTGACCTGACCTTGGGCCTGCCTGCCGTCCTGTACCTTGGCTCCCACTGCTCTGGGTTACTGACCTCTGCCTGACCTGACCTTGGGCCTGCCTGCCGTCCTGTACCTTGGCCCCTACTCTGGATTACCGACCTCTGCATGACCTGACCTTGGGCCTGCCTGCCGTCCTGTACCTTGGCCCCACTACTCTGGGTTACCGACCTCTGCCTGACCTGACCCTGGGCCTTCCTGCCGTCCTGTACCTTGGCCCCCACTACTCTGGGTTACCGACCTCTGCCTGACCTGACCTTGGGCCTGCCTGCCGTCCTGTACCTTGGCCCCACTACTCTGGATTACCGACCCTCCTGCCTGACCTGACCTTACCGGCCTGCCTGCCGTGCCTGCCGTACCTTGGCCCCACTGCTCTGGGTTACCGACCTCTGCCTGACCTGACCTTGGGCCTGCCTGCCGTCCTGTACCTGGCCCCACTACTCTGGGTTACCGACCTCTGCCTGACCTGACCCTGGGCCTGCCTGCCGTCCTGTACCTTGGCCCCACCTCTCTGGGTTACCGACCTCTGCCTGACCCTGACCCTGGGCCTGCCTGCCGTCCTGTGGCACCACTACTTGGGTTACCCCTCTGCCTGACCTGCTCTGGGTTACTGACCTCTGCCGACCTGACCTGACCTTGGGCCTGCCTGCCGTCCTGTACCTTGGCCCCTACTCTGGGTTACCGACCTCTGCATGACCTGACCTTGGGCCTGCCTGCCGTCCTGTACCTTGGCCCCACCGCTCTGGGTTACCTCTGCTGACCTGACCCTGGGCCTGCCTGCGTCCTGTACCTTGGCCCCACTGCTCTGGGTTACTGACCTCTGCCTGACCTGACCTTGGGCCTGCCTGCCAGGTACCTTGGGCCTTGGCCTGTACCTACTCTGGGTTACCGACCTCTGCCTGACTGACCTTGGGCCTGCCTGCCGTCCTGTACCTTGGCCCCTATTCTGGGTACTGACCTCTGCCTGACCTGACCCTGGGCCTGCCTGCTGTCCTGTACCTTGGCCCTACTCTGGGTTACCGACCTCTGCCTGACCTGGACCTTGGGTCTGCCTGCCGTCCCCACCTTGGCCCCCACTACTCTGGGTTACCGACCTCTGCCTGACCTGACCTTGGGCCTGCCTGCCGTCCTGTACCTTGGCCCCACTGCTCTGGGTTACCGACCTCTGCCTGACCTGACCCTGGGACTGCCTGCCATCCTGTACCTTGGCCCCTACTCTGGGTTACTGACCTCTGCCTGACCTGACCCTGGGCCTGCCTGCCGTCCTGTACCTTGGCCCCACTACTCTGGGTTACCGACCTCTGCCTGACCTGACCCTGGGCCTGCCTGCCGTCCTGTACCTTGGCCCCACTGCTCTGGATTATAGACCCCTGCTTGTCTTTACCCTTGGTTTGCCTTCCCCCTGTTGCTGCAATAAACATTGTTACTTCAACACAGCACTTTGGTCTTACCTGAAAACTGAAATATTTAGAAGAGGCTTTACCACAAGATGGACTAAGCAAATGCCTGTCTTCGTTAATCCCCTCGACAAAGTGGTGCAGACATGTTATTCCTCGCTCCTGATAGGCTGCCAGGAAGGTGTAGTTATTAGGATGGAGCCTGACTCCCGAGAGACAGAGAAAATGGATGGGTCCAAAATGGCACCCTATTCCCAAAATAATGTACTAACTTTTTAATGTTTTTTTTTTTTAATTTCAGTAATTTAGCAGATACTCTTATCCAGAGTCTTATCCAGAGCGACTTACAGGAGCAATTAGAGCTCAAGGGCACATCGACATGTTATTCACCTCGTCTGCATGGAGATAGAGCACATGCGGTTTAATGGGCCCATAAGTACTGCACTGTATAGGGAATATGATGACATTACAGACGTGGCCAATGTGTCAGCGTCACTTTTGGGTGGAATTGTTGAGCTGCTGTGTAGTAAGTAGCTTACAGAGTTGATTTCCTCTGATCTGCTTAGCGTAGTGTTGCTGGGGTTGGTTTTTGGATCCTGCCTGGTTCATCTGGGTCCTGGTGTGATATGTGGAGGGACTGTGGAGTAGGACTGTAGAGTAGGACTGTAGAGTAGAACTGTAGAATAGGAATATAGAGTAGAACTGTAGAGTAGGACTGTAGAGTAGAACTGTAGAGTAGGAATATAGAGTAGGGCTGTAGAGTAGAACTGTAGAGTAGGAATATAGAGTAGAACTATAGAGTAGGAATATAGAGTAGGGCTGTAGAGTAGAACTGTAGAGTAGGAATATAGAGTAGGAATATAGAGTAGGAATATAGAGTAGGAATATAGAGTAGGAATATAGAGTAGGGCTGTAGAGTAGGAATATAGAGTAGGAATATAGAGTAGAACTGTAGAGTAGGAATATAGAGTAGGGCTGTAGAGTAGAACTGTAGAGTAGGAATATAGAGTAGGGCTGTAGAGTAGAACTGTAGAGTAGGAATATAGAGTAGAACTGTAGAGTAGGAATATAGAGTAGGGCTGTAGAGTAGAACTGTAGAGTAGAGACCTCGAGATGAGGAATATAGAGTAGGAATAGAGAGTAGAATATAGAGTAGGAATATAGAGTAGGGCTGTAGAGTAGAACTGTAGAGTAGGAATATAGAGTAGAACTGTAGAGTAGGAATATAGAGTAGGGCTGTAGAGTAGAACTGTAGAGTAGGAATATAGAGTAGGAATATAGAGTAGGGCTGTAGAGTAGAACTGTAGAGTAGGAATATAGAGTAGGGCTGTAGAGTAGAACTGTAGAGTAGGAATATAGAGTAGGGCTGTAGAGTAGGAATATAGAGTAGAACTGTGGAGTAGATCTGTGGAGTAGATCTGTGGAGTAGGAATGTAGTGTTGGTTCCTTCCTTAGCTGTCTTTTAACTTTCATTTGGCAGGCTTCTTTTCAAGACATGGTTCTCTGTGTGTGTGCTATTTTGCCTCCCCTCAAAGGCAGACAGTAGTGTGTGTTTGGGTGTGCGTGTGTGAGTGTATGTATGTATGTATGTATGTATGTGTGTGTGTACGTTTGTGCATCCATGCATGTGTATGTGTGTGTGTGTGTATTTCCAGGTGTGTTTTTCTGGGTGCATGGCTTAGATCATCCGTACACACCCTCCGGACTTAAAGATGTAATCCGCATTAGGGGGAAACAGCGTCACTGGCCACCCCCTTCACTGTTCTTATTGTTGTTGTTGCTGAGGAGCGTCATGCATAAAGATAAACCATTTTGCAGTACAGATTGTGCTATTCTATCTCACCTGCAATAGGGCTGTGTCCCGACTAAAAAAAAACATCTTGGTCACTGTATTTTTCCATATATTAGACACACCCTATGTGTTTTAATAAAATCAACTATATGCATTGAGCTTCTCTGATGCTTTGAGCGCACTGTTTGATGAAATAAGATGCAAATGACTCAAGAGGAAGCCAGACATCTAGATAACCAGAAGAAGAAGAAAAAAACTTAACCTGACCCGACCATCCTCTTCCCTGTCCTGCTGGCTTTCACAGATTCTGCCTTTACACTCCTGAAGTTGCTGGTATTAAGCTTCACGAGGAGTCGATAAACTTTCTCATGTGGAATGTCAATTTATCTTACAATTTCTACCGATCTGCGTGCCAGTTATGGTTTTCATATGCACATTTTCGTGGAACAATTTCGTTGATATATAATGTTTTTGTATCTCAAAATCATTGTCAATGTTGTTGTTTACAATTCTATCCAAATCTAAATGAAAATGATACAAACCTAAATAAAAGTTACATCTAGTGCCATTTCCAACTATGTAATAATAGCCTACATAAAGCCAACAAATAAAAACATTTTTTTTTTTACCTTTATTTAACTAGGCAAGTCAGTTAAGAACAAATTCTTATTTTCAATGACGGCCTAGGAACAGTGGGTTAACTGCCTGTTCAGACAGATTTGTACCTTGTCAGCTCAGGGTATTGACTATAAAAACATTGATAGGTTTATACCAGATTAATAGAGGGCCTTATTTATTTAACTAGGCAAGTCAGTTAAGAACAAATACTTATTTTCAATGACGGCCTAGGAACAGTGGGTTAACTGCCTGTTCAGGGGCAGAACGACAGATTTGTACCCTGCACTCGGGGTTTGAACTCACAACCTTCCGGTTACTAGTCCAACGCCCTAACCACTAGGCTACCCTGCCGCCTCTACACTCTAACCACTAGGCTACCCTGCCAGCCCCTACACTCTAACCACTAGGCTACCCTGCCGCCTCTACACTCTAACCACTAGGCTACCCTGCCGCCCCTACACTCTAACCACTAGGCTACCCTGCCGCCCCTACACTCTAACCACTCAGGCTACCCTGCCGCCCTACGCTCTAACCACTAGGCTACCCTGCCGCCCCTACACTCTAACCACTAGGCTACCCTGCCGCCCCTACACTCTAACCACTAGGCTACCCTGCCGCCCTACACTCTAACCACTAGGCTACCCTGCCGCCCCTACACTCTAACCACTAGGCTACCCTGCCGCCCCTCTACACTCTAACCACTAGGCTACCCTGCCGCCCCTACACTCTAACCACTAGGCTACCCTGCCGCCTCTACACTCTAACCACTAGGCTACCCTGCCGCCCCTACACTCTAACCACTAGGCTACCCTGCCGCCTCTACACTCTAACCACTAGGCTACCCTGCCGCCCCTACACTCTAACCACTAGGCTACCCTGCCGCCTACTACACTCTAACCACTAGGCTACCCTGCCGCCCCTACACTCTAACCACTAGGCTACCCTGCCGCCCCTACACTCTAACCACTAGGCTACCCTGCCGCCCCTACACTCTAACCACTAGGCTACCCTGCCGCCTCTACACTCTAACCACTAGGCTCCCCTGCCGCCCCTACACTCTAACCACTAGGCTACCTCTGCCGCCCCTACACTCTAACCACTAGGCTACCCTGCCGCCCCTACACTCTAACCACTAGGCTACCCTGCCACCTCTACACTCTAACCACTAGGCTACCCTGCCGCCTCTACACTCTAACCACTAGGCTACCCTGCCGCCCCTACACTCTAACCACTAGGCTACCCTGCCACCTCTACACTCTAACCACTAGGCTACCCTGCCACCTCTACACTCTAACCACTAGGCTACCCTGCCGCCTCTACACTCTAACCACTAGGCTACCCTGCCGCCCCTACACTCTAACCACTAGGCTACCCTGCCGCCCCTACACTCTAACCACTAGGCTACCCTGCCGCCCCTACACTCTAACCACTAGGCTACCCTGCCGTCCCTACACTCTAACCACTAGGCTACCCTGCCGCCTCTACACTCTAACCACTAGGCTACCCTGCCGCCCCTACACTTCTAACCACTAGGCTACCCTGCCGCCTCTACACTCTAACCACTAGGCTACCCTGCCGCCCCTACACTCTAACCACTAGGCTACCCTGCCGTCCCTACACTCTAACCACTAGGCTACCCTGCCTGCCTCTACACTCTAACCACTAGGCTACCCTGCCCCCTCTACACTCTAACCACTAGGCTACCCTGCCGCCCTACACTCTAACCACTAGGCTACCCTGCCGCCTCTACACTCTAACCACTAGGCT
>NW_027013594.1:0-15760 GCF_036934945.1 Oncorhynchus masou masou | reverse complement strand
CCCTACATCCTCATCTCTCCATGTGTTTATGATAGTAGGCCTGGTCCCCAGTGTGCCCTACGTCCCCAGGCTCATCTCTCCATGTGTTTATGATAGTAGGCCTGGACCCCAGTGTGCCCTACGTCCTCATCTCTCCATGTGTTTATGATAATAGGCCTGGTCCCCATTGTGTCCTACGTCCTCATCTCTCCATGTGTTTATGATAGTAGGCCTGGACCCCAGTGTGCCCTATGTCCCCATGCTCATCTCTCCATGTGTTTATGATAGTAGGCCTGGACCCCAGTGTGCCCTACGTCCTCATCTCTCCATGTGTTTATGATAGTAGGCCTGGTCCCCATTGTGTCCTACGTCCTCATCTCTCCATGTGTTTATGATAGTAGGCCTGGACCCCAGTGTGCCCTACGTCCCCATGCTCATCTCTCCATGTGTTTATGATAGTAGGCCTGGACCCCAGTGTGCCCTACGTCCTCATCTCTCCATGTGTTTATGATAGTAGGCCTGGTCCCCAGTGTGCCTTACGTCCTCATCTCTCCATGTGTTTATGATAGTAGGCCTGGTCCCCAGTGTGCCTTACGTCCTCATCTCTCCATGTGTTTATGATAGTAGGCCTGGTCCCCAGTGTGCCCTACGTCCTCATCTCTCCATGTGTTTATGATAGTAGGCCTGGTCCCCAGTGTGCCCTACGTCCTCATCTCTCCATGTGTTTATGATAGTAGGCCTGGTCCCCAGTGTGCCCTACGTCCTCATCTCTCCATGTGTTTATGATAGTAGGCCTGGTCCCCAGTGTGCCCTACGTCCTCATCTCTCCATGTGTTTATGATAGTAGGCCTGGTCCCCATTGTGCCTTAAGTCCTCATCTCTCCATGTGTTTATGATAGTAGGCCTGGTCCCCAGTGTGCCCTACGTCCTCATCTCTCCATGTGTTTATGATAGTAGGCCTGGTCCCCAGTGTGCCCTACGTCCCCAGGCTCATCTCTCCATGTGTTTATGATAGTAGGCCTGGTCCCCAGTGTGCCCTACGTCCTCATCTCTCCATGTGTTTATGATAGTAGGCCTGGTCCCCAGTGTGCCCTACGTCCTCATCTCTCCATGTGTTTATGATAGTAGGCCTGGTCCCCAGTGTGCCCTACGTCCTCATCTCTCCATGTGTTTATGATAGTAGGCCTGGTCCCCAGTGTGCCCTACGTCCTCATCTCTCCATGTGTTTATGATAGTAGGCCTGGACCCCAGTGTGCCCTACGTCCCCATGCTCATCTCTCCATGTGTTTATGATAGTAGGCCTGGACCCCAGTGTGCCCTACGTCCCCATGCTCATCTCTCCATGTGTTTATGATAGTAGGCCTGGTCCCCAGTGTGCCCTACGTCCTCATCTCTCCATGTGTTTATGATAGTAGGCCTGGTCCCCAGTGTGCCCTACGTCCTCATCTCTCCATGTGTTTATGATAGTAGGCCTGGTCCCCAGTGTGCCCTACGTCCACATGCTCATCTCTCCATTTGTTTATGATAGTAGGCCTGGTCCCCAGTGAGCCCTACGTCCTCATCTCTCCATGTGTTTATGATAGTAGGCCTGGTCCCCAGTGTGCCCTACGTCCTCATCTCTCCATGTGTTTATGATAGTAGGCCTGGTCCCCATTGTGCCTTACGTCCTCATCTCTCCATGTGTTTATGATAGTAGGCCTGGTCCCCAGTGTGCCCTACGTCCTCATCTCTCCATGTGTTTATGATAGTAGGCCTGGTCCCCAGTGTGCCCTACGTCCTCATCTCTCCATGTGTTTATGATAGTAGGCCTGGTCCCCAGTGTGCCCTACGTCCTCATCTCTCCATGTGTTTATGATAGTAGGCCTGGTCCCCAGTGTGCCCTACGTCCTCATCTCTCCATGTGTTTATGATAGTAGGCCTGGTCCCCAGTGTGCCCTACGTCCTCATCTCTCCATGTGTTTATGATAGTAGGCCTGGTCCCCAGTGTGCCCTACGTCCTCATCTCTCCATGTGTTTATGATAGTAGGCCTGGTCCCCAGTGTGCCCTACGTCCTCATCTCTCCATGTGTTTATGATAGTAGGCCTGGTCCCCAGTGTGCCCTACGTCCTCATCTCTCCATGTGTTTATGATAGTAGGCCTGGTCCCCATTGTGCCTTAAGTCCTCATCTCTCCATGTGTTTATGATAGTAGGCCTGGTCCCCAGTGTGCCCTACGTCCCCAGGCTCATCTCTCCATGTGTTTATGATAGTAGGCCTGGTCCCCAGTGTGCCCTACGTCCAGGCTCATCTCTCCATGTGTTTATGATAGTAGGCCTGGTCCCCAGTGTGCTTTACGTCCTCATCTCTCCATGTGTTTATGATAGTAGGCCTGGTCCCCAGTGTGCCCTATGTCCTCATCTCTCCATGTGTTTATGATAGTAGGCCTGGTCCCCAGTGTGCCCTACGTCCTCATCTCTCCATGTGTTTATGATAGTAGGCCTGGTCCCCAGTGCGCCTTACGTCCCCAGGCTCATCGCTCCACGTGTTCATGGGCGGAAGTGTCTGATGTTGGGATTTTTAACAAATCAAATCGCCGCTTGTATCGTGTCAGTCACCAACCTTTTTTGGGGAAGCCAGAAGGAAGTGGACAGGCCGCAAGATGAACTAAACTTGGAAAGTTGTGGAAAATGTTTCTGTATTTTATCCTGAAAGAGCCGTTTCACCTGCCTGTGGAGCGCGAGCTGCGGATGTTCCCGCCAAACACCCAGACGGCCTTGGCGTTGTTTTGTCTCCACCCGAGCGGTGGATCTGACATTGCAGGCTGGTAGAATACATAACGAGACCATTTCTTATGCATAGGCCTGTAACAACAGGTGGCTGATCGACTCGCTTGATGACTGGTGAATTTGTAGCGATGATGCGATCAAGACAACCAGGAACTCATGACGTCATCGATCTTCAGGTCGGAAAGTGGGGAGCTTTGAAAGAGGTCAGAGTTGTTGACCGTTCAAAACGCTTGTTTTTTCCCCTTTCTGGAGCTCAGCTTTTCCAGTTGTCTTGAATGCACTGATTTGATGTACTTGGATCCTCGCCATTCACACACACACACACACACACACACACACACACACACACACACACACACACACACACACACACACACACACACACACACACACACACACACACACACACACACACACACACACACACACACACACACACCCACACACACACACACACACACACACACACACACACACACACACACACACACACACACACACACACACACACACACACACACACACACACACACACACACACACACACACACACACACACAACACACACACACACACACACACACACACACACACACACACACACACACACACACACACACACACACACACACACACACACACACACACACACACACACACACACACACACACACACACAATGGAGACTGCTAGTCTTATTAAGGTCCAACATATAACTAAAAAAGACATTACGGACATTACAATTTACATCTGATACATTTAAAAACATGAACTTGTAGTGTTGTGTGTGTGTGTGTGTGTGTGTGTGTGTGTGTGTGTGTGTGTGTGTGTGTGTGTGTGTGTGTGTGTGTGTGTATATCAGCTTCACATACATGTCAGTACATACACACAACAAGTAGGTCACATGGAGGAGAGGCGTAGGGCCGTGAGGTGTCGCTTTATTTATTTTGTGAAACCAGGTTTGCTGTTCACTTGCACTATATGAGACAGAAGGGAGTTCAATGCACTCTAATGGCTCTGTATAATACTGTAAGTTTCCTTGCATTTGTTCTGGACCTGAGGACTGTGAAAAGACCCCTGGTGGCATGTCTGGTGGGGTAAGTGTGTGTGTCAGAGCTGTGTGTATGTTGACTATGCAAACCATTTGGAATTTCCAACACGTTAATGTTTCTTATAAAAACATGCAGTGATGCAGTCAGTCTCAACTCTCAGCCAAGAGGGACTGGGCATGTATAGTATTTATATCAGCCCTCTGATTACAATGAAGAGCAAAGACGCGCCTCTGTTCTGGGGCCGACTGCAGCTTAATTCAGGTCTTTCCTTGCAGCACTGACCACACGACTGGACAGTCAAGTTAAGATGAAACCAGAGCCTGCAGGACTTTGTGGGAGTTTGGTGTCAAAAAACACAGCAACTTCTTTAATACTGAAGCTCGGAAGTCAGAGATTTTCCGAGTTCACAGTTGTTTTGAATGCCGATGCTCAGCGACTATTTTAAATACATTCCTGGGGACCCGTCCCCATAGGGCTCTCGAGTGGCACGGCGGTCTAAGGCACTCCATCTCAGTGCTAGAGGCATCACTACAGACCCTGGTTAGATTCCAGGCTGTATCGCAACCAGCTGTGATTGGGAGTCCCAAGCGGCGCATAATTGTCCCAGCGTAGTCCGGGTTTGAACGGGGTAGGCCGTAATTGTAAATAAGAATTTGTTCTTAACTGAACTTGCCTAGTTAAATAAAAGTCAAATAAATAATAATTAATAATAAGTGTTGAGCTGTGCTGCATTAAGATGCCATACGAAAAAAGGGGCATCACACCTCAGGTATCCTGTAGCCGGGTCCCACATGTGGATGTGGTTGCTTGTTTTATACCTGGGTGAATGTGAACCATTGATGGGGAAATGATTTAATCCGGGGGTAGTTACCTGCCAGCGTGGGAGGGGGGGGGGGGGTCTCACCTGTAGTCATGGTTACTATGAGCATCCATTTTAAAAACTGTGATTATGAATCTTATTCTCTTTTCACAAGATGGTTTGTGGGAAAAAATCTATGCTGGATAGAAGAAGATGAATAATCTATTGTCCGTGTTCTGACAGAGAATGAACATACAGTTGTAGTAGGTCTGATGCTTGTAACCCACGATTTGGTGGGGTGCTCGTGATTTGATATGAAATCGAATGAAATTAAATTAAAGATACAACTCTTAAACTTTTGTATAATTTCAGGCAGTAGTTTTGGATGTGGAGTCGAGTCAAAGCACATCTCTTGTTTTTTGTGTACTAATTCATCCAATTTGTGCAAATTGTTACGAATCAATTAGGTAGTGATATGTTTACAAATCCAATTTGTGTGATATGTTACGAATCCAATTCGTGTGATATGTTACATTTGTTGTGCTAAATATCCCAGAGTGCATCTTTAAGAGTTGTATCCTATGTCTGGCTGCCTGATGATTGTAAGTCTCTGTTTATCTGTACTGTAGGCCGACTATCTAGCTCAGACTCCAGGCTGTATTGTTCCCATGACTTCTATACCCTTATGTTCTCACCACCTGTAGAATGAGAAATCCTAACATGACACAAACACACACACACACACGCACACGCACACACACACACACACACGTCTGTTTTACTATCCTTGTGGGGACCGAACAATTGATTCACATTCAATATCCTATTTTCCCTAACCCCTAACTCTAATTCTAACCCTAACCCTAACCTAACCCCTAACTCTAATTCTAACCCCAAACATAACCCATAACTCTAATTCTAACCCCAAACATAACCCCTAACTCTAACCCCTAACTCTAACTCCAACCCTAAACCTAACCCCAACCCTAAACCGAACCCCTGACTCTAACCCTAACCCTAAACCTAACCCCTAAACCTAACCCCTAACTCTAATTCTAACCCTAAACCTAACCCCTAACTCTATTTCTAACCCTAACCCTAAACCCAACCCTGAACTCTAAACCCAACCCTAAACCTAACCCCTGACCTCTGACTTAACCCTACACCTAACCCCTAACTCTAACCCCTAACTCTAATTCTAACCCCAAACCTAAGCCCTAACTCTAATTCTAACCCTAACCCTAAACCTAACCCCTAACTCTAACCCTAACCCTAAACCTAACCCATAAACCTAACCCCTGACTCTAACCCTAAACCTAACCCTAACCCCTAACTCTAACCCCTAACTCTAATTCTAACCCTAACCCCTAACTCTAACCCCTAACTCTAATTCTAACCCTAACCTTACACCTAACCCCTAACTCTAACCCTTACCCTAAACCTAACCACTAACCCCAACCACTAACCCCTAACTCTAACCCCTAACTCTAATTCTAACCCTAACCCCTAACTCTAACCCCTAACTCTTATGCTAACCCTAACCCCTAACTCTAATACTAACCCTAACCCTAAACCTAACCCCTAACTCTTATTCTAACCCTAACCCCTAACTCTAATTCTAACCCTAACCCTAACCCTAAACCTAACCCCTAACCCTAAACCTAACACCTAACTCTAATTCTAACCCTAAACCTAACCCCAACCCTAAACCTAACCCCTAACTCTAACTCCAACCCTAAACCTAACCCCAACCCTAAACTGAACCCCTGACTCTAACCCTAACCCTAAACCTAACCCCTAAACCTAACCCCTAACTCTAATTCTAACCCTAAACCTAACCCCTAACTCTATTTCTAACCCTAACCCTAAACCTAACCCTGAACTCTAAACCTAACCCTAAACCTAACCCCTGACTCTAATTCTAACCCTAAACCTAACCCCTAACTCTAACCCCTAACTCTAATTCTAACCCTAAACCTAACCCCTAACTCTATTTCTAACCCTAAACCTAACCCTGAACTCTAAACCTAACCCTAAACCTAACCCCTGACTCTAATTCTAACCCTAAACCTAACCCCTAACTCTAACCCCTAACTCTAATTCTAACCCTAAACCTAACCCCTAACTCTAATTCTAAACCTAACCCTAAACCTAACCCCTAACTCTAACCCTAACCCTAAACCTAACCCATAAACCTAACCCCTGACTCTAACCCTAAACCTAACCCTAACCCCTAACTCTAACCCCTAACTCTAATTCTAACCCTAACCCCTAACTCTAACCCCTAACTCTAATTCTAACCCTAACCTTACACCTAACCCCTAACTCTAACCCTTACCCTAAACCTAACCACTAACCCCAACCACTAACCCCTAACTCTAACCCCTAACTCTAATTCTAACCCTAACCCCTAACTCTAACCCCTAACTCTTATGCTAACTCTAACCCCTAACTCTAATACTAACCCTAACCCTAAACCTAACCCCTAACCTTATTCTAACCCTAACCCTAACTCTAATTTCTAACCCTAACCCTAAACCTAACCCCTAACCCTAAACCTAACACCTAACTCTAATTCTAACCCTAAACCTAACTCCAACCCTAAACCTAACCCCAAACTCTAACCTTAACCCTAACCCTAAGCCTAACCACTGACTCTAACCCTAACCCTAAACCTAACCCCTGACTCTAACCCTAACTCTAACCCCTAACTCTAATTCTAACCCTAACCATATCCCCTAACTCTAACCCTAACCCTAAACCTAACCCATAAACCTAACCCCTGACTCTAACCCTAAACCTAACCCTAACCCCTAACTCTAACCCCTAACTCTAATTCTAACCCTAACCCCTAAACCTAACCCCTAACTCTTATTCTAACCCTAACCCCTAACTCTAATTCTAACCCTAACCCTAAACCTAACCCCTAACCCTAAACCTAACACCTAACTCTAATTCTAACCCTAAACCTAACCCCAACCCTAAACCTAACCCCAAACTCTAACCTTAACCCTAACCCTAAGCCTAACCACTGACTCTAACCCTAACCCTAAACCTAACCCCTGACTCTAACCCTAACTCTAACCCCTAACTCTAATTCTAACCCTAACCATATCCCCTAACTCTAATTCTAACCCTAACCATAACCCCTCACTCTAATTCTAACCCTCACCATAACACCTAACTCTAATCTAACCCCTAACTCTAATCTAACCCCTATGCCCAAATTAGCCTTTTTCGTTGTGCTGCCCGGGCGAAATGTCACCACTTGTCCGAATGTTCCTTGTTTTACTAACTGAGGACTTTTGGTCAAACCAAAAACACACCTCAGCCCTTGTATTAATGAGGCAGGCTGTGACCCCGGCCATACTGGCATTATGTGTCTGAGTGATGAGGAGACAGACCACCAGATATACTCTGGTATTATGGAGACAGACCACCAGATATACCCTGGTATTATGTAGTCATGAGGAGACAGACCACCAGATATACCCTGGTATTATGGAGACAGACCACCAGATATACCCTGGTATTATGTAGTCATGATGAGACAGACCACCAGATATACCCTGGTATTATGGAGACAGACCACCAGATATACCCTGGTATTATGTAGTGATGAGGAGACAGACCACCAGATATACCCTGGTATTATGTAGTGATGAGGAGACAGACCACCAGATATACCCTGGTATTATGGAGACAGACCACCAGATATACCCTGGTATTATGTAGACAGACCACCAGATATACCCTGGTATTATGTAGTCATGAGGAGACAGACCACCAGATATACCCTGGTATTATGGAGACAGACCACCAGATATACCCTGGTATTATGTAGTCATGATGAGACAGACCACCAGATATACCCTGGTATTATGGAGACAGACCACCAGATATACCCTGGTATTATGTAGTGATGAGGAGACAGACCACCAGATATACCCTGGTATTATGTAGTGATGAGGAGACAGACCACCAGATATACCCTGGTATTATGGAGACAGACCACCAGATATACCCTGGTATTATGTAGTGATGAGGAGACAGACCACCAGATATACCCTGGTATTAAGTAGTGATGAGGAGACAGACCACCAGATATACCCTGGTATTATGGAGACAGACCACCAGATATACCCTGGTATTATGTAGCCATGAGGAGACAGACCACCAGATATACCCTGGTATTATGTAGTGATGAGGAGACAGACCACCAGATATACCCTGGTATTATGTAACCATGAGGAGACAGACCACCAGATATACCCTGGCATTATGTAACCATGAGGAGACAGACCACTAGATATACCCTGGTATTATGTAGTCATGAGGAGACAGACCACCAGATATACCCTGGTATTATGTAACCATGAGGAGACAGACCACCAGATATACCCTGGCATTATGTAACCATGAGGAGACAGACCACTAGATATACCCTGGTATTATGTAGTCATGAGAGACAGACCACCAGATATACCCTGGTATTATGTAACCATGAGGAGACAGACCACCAGATATACCCTGGCATTATGTAACCATGAGGAGACAGACCACTAGATATACCCTGGTATTATGTAACCATGAGGAGACAGACCACCAGATATACCCTGGCATTATGTAACCATGAGGAGACAGACTACCAGATATACCCTGGTATTATGTAGTGATGAGGAGACAGACCACCAGATATACCCTGGTATTATGTAGTGATGAGGAGACAGACCACCAGATATACCCTGGTATTATGTAGTGATGAGGAGACAGACCACCAGATATACCCTGGTATTAGTTAGTGATGAGGAGACAGACCACCAGATATACCCTGGTATTATGTAGTGATGAGGAGACAGACCACCAGATATACCCTGGTATTATGTAGTGATGAGGAGACAGACCACCAGATATACCCTGGTATTATGTTGCTGAGTGATGAGGAGACAGACCACCAGATATACCCTGGTATTATGTAGCTGAGGAGACAGACCACCAGATATACCCTGGTATTATGTAGTGATGAGGAGACAGACCACCAGATATACCCTGGTATTATGTAGTGATGAGGAGACAGACCACCAGATATACCCTGGTATTATGTAGTGATGAGGAGACAGACCACCAGATATACCCTGGTATTATGTAGCTGTGGAGACAGACCACCAGATATACCCTGGTATTATGTAGTGATGAGGAGACAGACCAGATATACCCTGGTATTATGTAGCCATGAGGAGACAGACCACCAGATATACCCTGGTATTATGTAGTGATGAGGAGACAGACCACCAGATATACCCTGGTATTATGTAGTGATGAGGAGACAGACCACCAGATACACCCTGGTATTATGGAGACAGACCACCAGATATACCCTGGTATTATGTAGTGATGAGGAGACAGACCACCAGATTTACCCTGGTATTATGGAGACAGACCACCAGATATACCCTGGTATTATGTAGTGATGAGGAGACAGACCACCAGATATACCCTGGTATTATGTAGTGATGAGGAGACAGACCACCAGATATACCCTGGTATTATGTAGTGATGAGGAGACAGACCACCAGATATACCCTGGTATTATGGAGACAGACCACCAGATATACCCTGGTATTATGTAGTCAAGAGGAGACAGACCACCAGATATATCCTGGTATTATGTAGTGATGAGGAGACAGACCACCAGATATAGCCTGGTATTATGTAGTGATGAGGAGACAGACCGCCAGATATACCCTGGTATTATGTGGCTGAGTGGTGAGGAGACAGACCACCAGATATACCCTGGTATTATGTAGTGATGAGGAGACAGACCACCAGATATACCCTGGTATTATGTAGCTGAGGAGACAGACCACCAGATATACCCTCGTATTATGTAGCTGAGGAGACAGACCACCAGATATACCCTGGTATTATGTAGTCATGAGGAGACAGACCACCAGATATACCCTGGTATTATGTAGACAGACCACCAGATATACCCTGGTATTATGTAGTCATGAGGAGACAGACCACCAGATATACCCTGGTATTATGGAGACAGACCACCAGATATACCCTGGTATTATGTAGTCATGATGAGACAGACCACCAGATATACCCTGGTATTATGGAGACAGACCACCAGATATACCCTGGTATTATGTAGTGATGAGGAGACAGACCACCAGATATACCCTGGTATTATGTAGTGATGAGGAGACAGACCACCAGATATACCCTGGTATTATGGAGACAGACCACCAGATATACCCTGGTATTATGTAGTGATGAGGAGACAGACCACCAGATATACTCCTGGTATTAAGTAGTGATGAGGAGACAGACCACCAGATATACCCTGGTATTATGGAGACAGACCACCAGATATACCCTGGTATTATGTAGCCATGAGGAGACAGACCACCAGATATACCTGGTATTATGTAGTGATGAGGAGACAGACCACCAGATATACCCTGGTATTATGTAGTGATGAGGGAGACAGACCACCAGATATACCCTGGTATTATGTAACCATGAGGAGACAGACCACCAGATATACCCTGGTATTATGTAACCATGAGGAGACAGACCACCAGATATACCCTGGCATTATGTAACCATGAGGAGACAGACCACTAGATATACCCTGGTATTATGTAGTCATGAGGAGACAGACCACCAGATATACCCTGGTATTATGTAACCATGAGGAGACAGACCACCAGATATACCCTGGCATTATGTAACCATGAGGAGACAGACCACTAGATATACCCTGGTATTATGTAGTCATGAGGAGACAGACCACCAGATATACCCTGGTATTATGTAACCATGAGGAGACAGACCACCAGATATACCCTGGTATTATGTAGTGATGAGGAGACAGACCACCAGATATACCCTGGTATTATGTAGTGATGAGAGACAGACCACCAGATACACCCTGGTATTATGGAGACAGACCACCAGATATACCCTGGTATTATGTAGTGATGAGGAGACAGACCACCAGATTTACCCTGGTATTATGGAGACAGACCACCAGATATACCCTGGTATTATGTAGTGATGAGGAGACAGACCACCAGATATACCCTGGTATTATGTAGTGATGAGGAGACAGACCACCAGATATACCCTGGTATTATGTAGTGATGAGGAGACAGACCACCAGATATACCCTGGTATTATGTAACCATGAGGAGACAGACCACCAGATATACCCTGGCATTATGTAACCATGAGGAGACAGACCACTAGATATACCCTGGTATTATGTAGTCATGAGGAGACAGACCACCAGATATACCCTGGTATTATGTAGTGATGAGGAGACAGACCACCAGATATACCCTGGTATTATGTAGTGATGAGGAGACAGACCACCAGATATACCCTGGTATTATGTAGTGATGAGGAGACAGACCACAAGATATACCCTGGTATTAGTTAGTGATGAGGAGACAGACCACCAGATATACCCTGGTATTATGTAGTGATGAGGAGACAGACCACCAGATATACCTGGTATTATGTAGTGATGAGGAGACAGACCACCAGATATACCCTGGTATTATGTTGCTGAGTGATGAGGAGACAGACCACCAGATATACCCTGGTATTATGTAGCTGAGGAGACAGACCACCAGATATACCCTGGTATTATGTAGTGATGAGGAGACAGACCACCAGATATACCCTGGTATTATGTGGCTGAGTGATGAGGAGACAGACCACCAGATATACCCTGGTATTATGTAGTGATGAGGAGACAGACCACCAGATATACCCTGGTATTATGTAGTGATGAGGAGACAGACCACCAGATATACCCTGGTATTATGTAGCCATGGAGACAGACCACCAGATATACCCTGGTATTATGTAGTGATGAGGAGACAGACCAGATATACCCTGGTATTATGTAGCCATGTGGAGACAGACCACCAGATATACCCTGGTATTATGTAGTGATGAGGAGACAGACCACCAGATATACCCTGGTATTATGTAGTGATGAGGAGACAGACCACCAGATACACCCTGGTATTATGGAGACAGACCACCAGATATACCCTGGTATTATGTAGTGATGAGGAGACAGACCACCAGATTTACCCTGGTATTATGGAGACAGACCACCAGATATACCCTGGTATTATGTAGTGATGAGGAGACAGACCACCAGATATACCCTGGTATTATGTAGTGATGAGGAGACAGACCACCAGATATACCCTGGTATTATGTAGTGATGAGGAGACAGACCACCAGATATACCCTGGTATTATGGAGACAGACCACCAGATATACCCTGGTATTATGTAGTCAAGAGGAGACAGACCACCAGATATATCCTGGTATTATGTAGTGATGAGGAGACAGACCACCAGATATACCCTGGTATTATGTAGTGATGAGGAGACAGACCACCAGATATACCCTGGTATTATGTGGCTGAGTGGTGAGGAGACAGACCACCAGATATACCCTGGTATTATGTAGTGATGAGGAGACAGACCACCAGATATACCCTGGTATTATGTAGCTGAGGAGACAGACCACCAGATATACCCTCGTATTATGTAGCTGAGGAGACAGACCACCAGATATACCCTGGTATTATGTAGTCATGAGGAGACAGACCACCAGATATACCCTGGTATTATGTAGCCATGAGGAGACAGGCCACCAGATATACCCTGGTATTATGGAGACAGACCACCAGATATACCCTGGTATTATGTAGCTGAGGAGACAGACCACCAGATATACCCTGGTATCATGTAGTCATGAGGAGACAGACCACCAGATATACCCTGGTATTATGTAGTGATGAGGAGACAGACCACCAGATATACCCTGGTATTATGTAGTGATGAGGAGACAGACCACCAGATATACCCTGGTATTATGTAGTGATGAGGAGACAGACCACCAGATATACCCTGGTATTATGTAGTGATGAGGAGACAGACCATCAGATATACCCTGGTATTATGGAGACAGACCACCAGATACACCCTGGTATTATGTAGTGATGAGGAGACAGACCACCAGATATACCCTGGTATTATGTAGTGATGAGGAGACAGACCACCAGATATACCCTGGTATTATGTAGTGATGAGGAGACAGACCATCAGATATACCCTGGTATTATGGAGACAGACCACCAGATATACCCTGGTATTATGTAGTCATGAGGAGACAGACCACCAGATATACCCTGGTATTATGTAGTCATGAGGAGACACACCACCAGATATACCCTGGTATTGTAGTGATGAGGAGACAGACCACCAGATATACCCTGGTATTATGTAGTGATGATGAGACAGACCACCAGATATACCCTGGTATTATGTAGTCATGATGAGACAGACCACCAGATATACCCTGGTATTATGGAGACAGACCACCAGATATACTCTGGTATTATGTAGTCATGAGGAGACAGACCACCAGATATACTCTGGTATTATGTAATCATGAGGAGACAGACCAGATATACCCTGGTATTATGTAGTGATGAGGAGACAGACCACCAGATATACCCTGGTATTATGTAGTGATGAGGAGACAGACCACCAGATATACCCTGGTATTATGTAGTGATGAGGAGACAGACCACCAGATATACCCTGGTATTGTGTAGTGATGAGGAGACAGACCACCAGATATACCCTGGTATTATGTAGTGATGAGGAGACAGACCACCAGATATACCCTGGTATTATGTAGTGATGAGGAGACAGACCATCAGATATACCCTGGTATTATGTAGTCATGATGAGACAGACCACCAGATATACCCTGGTATTATGTAGTGATGAGGAGACAGAACACCAGATATACCCTGGTATTATGTAGTGATGAGGAGACAGACCACCAGATATACCCTGGTATTATGTAGCCATGAGGAGACAGACCACCAGATATACCCTGGTATTATGGAGACAGACCACCAGATATACCCTGGCAGTATGTGGCTGAGTGATGAGGAGACAGACCACCAGATATACCCTGGTATTATGTAGTGATGAGGAGACAGACCACCAGATATACCCTGGTATTATGTAGTGATGAGGAGACAGACCAGATATACCCTGGTATTATGTAGTGATGAGGAGACAGACCACCAGATATACTCTGGCAGTATGTGGCTGAGTGATGAGGACACAGACCACCAGATATACCCTGGTATTATGTAGTGATGAGGAGACAGACCACCAGATATACCCTGGTATTATGTAGTGATGAGGAGACAGACCAGATATACCCTGGTATTATGTAGCCATGAGGAGACAGACCACCAGATATACCCTGGTATTATGTAGTCATGAGGAGACAGACCACCAGATATACCCTGGTATTATGTAGTCATGATGAGACAGACCACCAGATATACCCTGGTATTATTTAGTGATGAGGAGACAGGCCACCAGATATACCCTGGTATTATTTAGTGATGAGGGGACAGACCACCAGATACACCCTGGTATTATGGAGACAGACCACAGATATGCCCTGGTATTATGTAGTGATGAGGAGACAGACCACCAGATATACCCCTGGTATTATGGAGACGAACCACCAGATATACCCTGGTATTATGTCGTGATGAGGAGACAGACCACCAGATATACCCTGGTATTATGGAGACAGACCACCAGATATACCCTGGTATTATGTAGTGATGAGGAGACAGACCACCAGATATACCCTGGTATTATGTAGTGATGAGGAGACAGACCACCAGATATACCCTGGTATTATGGAGACAGACCACCAGATATACCCTGGCATTATGTAGTCAAGAGGAGACAGACCACCAGATATATCCTGGTATTATGTAGTGATGAGGAGACAGACCACCAGATATACCCTGGTATTATGTAGTGATGAGGAGACAGACCACCAGATATACCCTGGTATTATGTAACCATGAGGAGACAGACCACCAGATATACCCTGGTATTATGTAGTGATGAGGCGACAGACCACCAGATATACCCTGGTATTATGGAGACATGAGGAGACAGACCACCAGATATACCCTGGTATTATATAGTGATGAGGAGACAGACCACCAGATATACCCTGGTATTATGTATGCATGGGAGACAGACCACCAGATATACCCTGGTATTATGTAGTGATGA
>NW_027013593.1:0-15760 GCF_036934945.1 Oncorhynchus masou masou | reverse complement strand
GAAGGAGATGTGTTGTAATAGGGTTGGATAAGCCTCACCTCATCTAGATGAAGTGAGATGTGTTGTATAGGGTTGGATAAGCCCACCTCATCTAGATGGCGGAGATGTGTTGTATAGGGTTGGACAAGCCCACCTCATCTAGATGGAAGGAGATGTCAGTTGTATAGGGTTGGATAAGCCTCACCTCATCTAGATGAAGGAGATGTGCTGTGTAGGGTTGGATAAGCCCACCTCACACTTAGGACGAAGGAGATGTGTTGTATAGGGTTGATAAGCTCACCTCATCTAGATGAAGGAGATGTGTTGTATAGGGTTGGATAAGTATAGGGTTGATGTTCTACATCATCTAGATGAAGGAGATGTATGTATAGGTTGATAAGCCTACATCATCTAGATGAAGGAGATGTGTTGTATAGGGTTGGATAAGCCCACCATCTAGATGAAGGAGATGTGTTGCAGTAGGTTGGGTAAGCCCACACTATCTAGATGAAGGAGATGTGTTGTATAGTTGGATAAGCTCACCTCATCTAGATGAAGGAGATGTTGTATAGGTTGGATAAGCCCACATCATCTAGATGAAAGAGATGTGTTGTATAGGGTTGGATAAGCTCACCTCATCTAGATGAAGGAGATGTGTTGTATAGGGTTGATAAGCCCACATCATCTAGATGAAGGAGATGTGTTGTATAGGGTTGGATAAGCCCACCTCATCTAGATGAAGGAATGCTGTGAGGGTTGGATAAGCCCACATCATCTAGATGAAGGAGATGTTGAGATAAGCCACCTCATCTAGAATGAAGAATGTGTTGTATAGGGTTGGATAGCTCACCTTCTCTAGATGAAGGAGATGTGTTGTATAGAAGTTGGATAAGCTCACCTCATCTAGATGAAGGAGATGTGTTGTATAGGATTGGATAAGCTCACCTCATCTAGATGAAGGAGATGTGTTGTATAGGGTTAAATAGCTCACCTCATCTAGATGAAGGAGATGTGTTGTATAGGGTTGATAAGCCCACCTCATCTAGATGAAGGAGATGTGCTTGGCATAGGTTGATAAGCCCACCTTATCCAGATGAAGGAGATGAGTTGTATAGGGTTGGATAAGCCCACCTCATCTAGATGAAGGAGATGTGTTGTATAGGGTTGATACCCCACCTCATCTAGATGAAGGAGATGTGTTTGTATAGGATTGGATAAGCTCACCTCATCTAGATGAAGGAGATGTGTTGTATAGGGGTTGGATAAGCCCACTCATCTAGATGAAGGAGATGTGTTGTATAGGATTGGATAAGCCCACCTCATCTAGATGAAGGAGATGTTTGTATAGGGTTGATAAGCCCCTCATCTAGATGAAGGAGATGTGTTTGTATAGGGTTGGATAGCTCTCCACTTCATCTAGATGAAGGAGATGTGTTGTATAGGGTTGATAAGCCCACCTCATCTAGATGAAGGAGATGTGTTGTATAGGGTTGGATAAGCTCACCTCATCTAGATGAAGGAGAAGTGTTGTATAGGGTTGGATAAGCCCACCTCATCTAGATGAAGGAGATGTGTTGTATAGGGTTGGAAAGCTCACCTCATCTAGATTGTGTTGTAGTAGGTTGGATAAAGCCCACATCATCTAGATGAATGATGTGTTGTATAGGGTTGATAAGCCCACCTCATCTAGATGAAGGAGATGTGTTGTATAGGGTTGGATGCTCACTCACATCTAGATGAAGGAGATGTGTTGTATAGGTTGGATAAGCCCACCTCATCTAGATGAAGAGATGGATGATGTGCCATAGGTATTGTAGTCTGTCAACATCTAGATGAAGTTAGGAGATGTGTTGTAGGGTTGATAAGCCCCACATCATCTAGATGAAGGAGACGTGTTGTATAGGGTTGGATAGTGTTCTCCCACCTCAGGCCTAGAGGATTAGTTTGAGATGTGTTGTATAGGGTTGGATAAGCTCACCCCATCTAGATGAAGGATGTTGTATAGTGGGTTCGATAGCCTACAACATCAGAAGGAAGGGGAGATGTGTTGTATAGGGTTGATAAGCCCTGCTCATCTAGATGAGGAGTTTCGAGATGTCTGCATAGGGTTGGGATAAGCTCACCTCATCCCAGATGAAATGAGATGTGTTGTATAGGGTTGGGTGTAAGCCACATCATCTAGATGAAGGAGATGTTGTATAGGGTTGATAAGCTCACCTCATCTAGATGAAGGAGATGTGTTGTATAGGGTTGATAAGCCCACATCATCTAGATGAAAGAGATGCGTTGTATAGGGTTGATAAGCCACATCATCTAGATGAAGGAGATGTGTTGTATAGGGTTGGATAAGCCCACATCATCTAGATGAAGGAGATGTGTTGTATAGGGTTGGATAAGCTCACCTCATCTAGATGAAGGAGATGTGTTGTATAGGGTTGGATAAGCTCATCCTCATCTAGATGAAGGAGATGTGTTATAGGTTGATAGTTCACATCATCTAGATGAAGGAGATGTGTTGTATAGGGTTGGATAAGCTCACCTCATCTAGATGAAGGAGATGTGTTGTATAGGGTTGGATAAGCCCACATCATCTAGATGAAAGAGATGTGTTGTATAGGGTTGGATAAGCCCACCTCATCTAGATGAAGGAGATGTGTTGTATAGGGTTGATAAGCCCACATCATCCTCATCTAGATGAAGGAAATGTGTTGTGTAGGGGTTGATAAGCCCACATCATCTAGATGAAGGAGATGTGTTGTATAGGTTGATAAGCTCACCTTATCTTGATCGATCATCTGCCTTCTGAACTTCTCTGCCGACTGGCTGCTGGTTGATCTCATCATCCTGAGATGGAAGCGAAGAAGAAAGCAACATGTTTCAATACAAAAATGTTGCATTCAGTATGTTTGATTTCTACTAAGATTCTGTAATCCACTTTTTTGGAGGGGCAGCTAGCTAATGCAGGGCTGTGGCTGTTACTGTGAGAGGGATTTGTGTTTATACCAATATGTTCATTTTCCCAACAGTTAATTGGTTAGACTATTATGACCTAGGGCAAACAAACCTAATAATCCCTCATTAAGTTAATGGCTGGGTGATTAAAACAGATTTAATATAATTCCACAGAATTATGCATATATGCTATTGTATAGTATTTGCATACGATTAAATACATTAACTGTGGTTAATTATATCTATAAAACATCAGACACAGCCCCTTTCCAGTCATCCATGACCATGAACCTTGATCCCCCAGGGAATCATCCTGCTATATGTGCTCTTGGAATGATCGGAAACTGGGAACATTCAGAAAGGGAAGCTCCATCCCTTCCTACCTAGCCCCACCCACCTTGTCATCCAGCTGCTGGTATGTCGGTGATGAGCCCTCATATCAGGTCTTCTCCTCGTCCAATAGCGGGACACGGGGCGGGGCCATGGTTTTGATCATGAGTGTGGCCGTGGGCGTCACCACTACTGTCTTTATTCTCCTTACTGCCTCAGCTGCTCCTCCACTGGAACAGCTCTACCTGGGAGAGGGAGGGGGAGAGGGGAGGAAGGGAGGGGAGAAGGAGGGAGGGAGGGGGAGAAGGAGGGAGAAGGAGGGAGGGAGGGGGAGAAGGGAGGGAGGGGAGGGGAGAAGGAGGAGGAGGGAGGGAGGGAGGGAGGGGGAGGGGGCAAGGAGGATGGAGAAGGAGACTGAGAAGGAGGGAGGGGAGGGAGGGAAGGAGGGGAGAAGGAGGGAGGGAAGGGGTTGAGACGGAGGGGGGAGAAGGAGGGAGGAGAAGGAGAGAGGGGAGGTTGAGACAGAGGGGGAGAAGGAGGGAGGGTTGAGACGGAGGGGAGGGGAGGGTTGAGACGGAGGGAGAAGGAGGGAGGGGTTGAGATGGGAGGTAGGGAGGGGTTGAGACAGAGGGAGGGGAGAAGGAGGGAGAGAGAGGGTTGAGATGGAGGGAGGGGGAGAAGGAGGGAGGGGGGAGGGATGGAGGGGTGAAGGATGGAGGTTGAGACGGAGGGAGGGGAGGAGGAGGGAGGGAGGGCTGAGACGGAGGGAGGGTCGAGACGGAGGGAGGGGAGGGGTTGAGACAGAGGGGGAGAAGGAGGGAGGGAGAAGGAGAGAGGGAGAAGGGTTGAGACAGAGGGGAGAAGGAGGGAGGGAGGGGTTGAGACGGAGGGGGAGAAGGAAGGGGGAGAAGGAGGAGGGAGGGAGAAGGGGAGAGGGAGGGTTGAGACAGAGGGGAGAAGGAGGAGGGAGGTTGGGGAGCGGAGGGAGGGAGGAGTTGAGACGGAGGGAGAGAGAAGGAGGAGGTTGAGATGGAGGTAGGGAGGGTTGGAGACAGAGGGAGGGGAGAAGGAGGGAGAGAGGGTTAAGGATGGAGGAGAAGGAGGGAGGGGAGGGATGGAGGGCAGGATGGAGGGGTTGAGACGGAGGGGGAGGGAGAAGGTTGAGGTCGAGACGGAGGAGAGGTCGAGACGGAGGGAGGGAGGGGTTGAGACAGAGGGAGGGGGAGGGATGGAGGGGGAGAAGGAGGGAGGGAGGGTTGAGACAGAGGGAAGGGAGGAATGGAGGGGGAGAAGGAGGGAGGGAGGGTTGAGACGGAGGGAGGGAGGGATGGATCGGGGAGGAGAGACGGGGGGAGAAATGGAATGACAGAGGCGGAGAGGGAGACAGGAGGGGAGGAAGGGGGAGAGAAGGGGGAAGGAGGAGAGAGGGACGGAGGGGGCAGCAGTGGTAAGAGTGATGGACCTCAACCAAACATGTAAGTTGTGGGTTATGGAGAGGGACAGCAGGGACAGCACTGACAGATTTTAGCTCACTAAATGTACCTACACATCCTTATCACATTCATCAAGTGATTGTGTGAGAAAATGCACTAAATAAACTGTACAGAAACCTAGTTCAGAGGAGAAAAATATCTGCCATCTGTGTCTACGATCCTTCCATTCAGTCTTTTATGATTTTTTAGCTGTATAGAAAAGCACTTCATGCATCATGCAGCGCGTTGTCAAGATCACAGATTTTAGAGTAACAACAAATGTCGGTACATATAAGTGTCTTATATCGGCTGAAAGCTTAAAATCTTGTTAATATAACTGCACTGTCCAATTTACAGTAGCCATTACTGCGAAAAAAATGACATGTTGTTGTTTGAGGAGAGCTCCTAACAACAAAACACTTTTTTTCAACGTGATAGGTTTGATAAATTCACCTCTGAAGGTGAAATGTGTACTTACATTCTGAAATATTGCACTGATTTATCATCCAAAGGATCCCAGAGATAACATGAAGTGTCAGTATGTTAGATAAAATCATTTTTCATATCCTAAAAAGGTCCATATAGCACGATCGATTTTGTATTTCCACTCGTTCAATTTGCAAAGTAAGGAATCTGTAAAAATCGCACCCTAAATGTTGTTTGAACAAGTCAAATCACGTCTCTATTCCTCAGAGATCCTAGAAGGTAACCAGACTTCACTATATCATTAGGGGTGTAGTATATCCTATAGGACACCATATTTGGTCAGAAGCGAGAAGCTGTGACGCCAAGATGGCATGAGTGGCCATCACTTGAAGGACTGTATTTTGTCAAATCAAATCAAATTTTATTTGTCACACATACACATGGTTGTAGATGTTAATGCGAGTGTAGCGAAATGCTTGTGCTTCCAGTTCCGACAATGCAGTAATAACCAACAAGTAATCTAACTAACAATTCCAAAACTAATTTCTTATACAGTAGCCAGGGGATAAAGAATATGTACATAAAGATATGAATGAGTGATGGTGCAGGCAGCATAGGCAGATACAGTAGATGGTATGAGTACAGTATATACATATGAGATGAGTATGTAAACAAAGTGGCATGATTAAAGTGGCTAGTGATACATGTATTATATAAGGATGCAGTAGATGATAGAGTACAGTATATACATATACATGAGATGAATAATGTAGGGTAAGTAAACATTATATTAGGTAGCATTGTTTAAAGTGGCTAGTGATATATTTGACATCCTTTCCCATCAATTCCCATTATTGAAGTGGCTGGAGTTGAGTCAGTGTGTTGGCAGCAGCCACTCAATGTTAGTGGTTGCTGTTTAACAGTCTGATGGCCTTGAGATAGAAGCTGTTTTTCAGTCTCTCGGTCCTGCTTTGATGCACCTGTACTGACCTCGCTTCTGGATGATAGCGGGGTGAACAGGCAGTGGCTCGGGTGGGTGTTGTCCTTGATGATCTTTATGGCCTTCCTGTAACATTGGGTGGTGTAGGTGTCCCTGGAGGGCAGGTAGTTTGCCCCCGGTGATACGTTGTAGACCTCACTACCCTCTGGAGAGCCTTACGGTTGTGGGGCGGAGCAGTTGCCGGCCAGGCGGTGATACAGCCCGCCAGGATGCTCCTGGTGTGCATCTGTAGAAGTTTGTGAGTGTTTTTGGTGACAAGCCGAATTTCTTCAGCCTCCTGAGGTTGAAGAGGCGCTGCTGCGCCTTCTTCACGATGCTGTCTGTGTGAGGAACCAATTTAGTTTGTCTGTGATGTGTATGCCGAGGGAACTTAAAACTTACTACCCTCTCCACTACTGTTCCATCGATGTGGATAGGGGTGTTCCCTCTGCTGTTTCCTGAAGTCCACAATCATCTCCTTAGTTTTGTTGACGTTGAGTGTGAGGTGTGTCCTGGACACCACACTCCGAGGGCCCTCACCTCCTCCCTGTAGGCCGTCTCGCCGTTGTTGGTAATCAAGCCTACCACTATTTGTGTCGTCCGCAAACTTGATGATTGAGTTGGAGCGTGCGTTGCGCGCAGTCGTGAACAGGAGTACAGGAGAGGGCTCAGAACGCACCCTTGTGGGGCCCCAGTGTTGAGGATCAGCGGGGTGGAGATGTTGTTACCTACCCTCACCACCTGGGGGCAGCCCGTCCAGGAAGTCCAGTACCCAGTTGCACAGGGCGGGGTCGAGACCCAGGGTCTCGAGCTTGATGACGAGCTTGGAGGGTACTATGGTGTTGAATGCTGAGCTGTAGTCGATTAACAGCATTCTCACATAGGTATTCCTCTTGTCCAGATGGGTTAGGGCAGTGTGCTGTGTGGTTGAGATTGCATCGTCTGCGGACCTATTTGGGCGGTAAGCAAATTGGAGTGGGTCTAGGGTGTCAGGTAGGTTGGAGGTGATATGGTCCTTGACTAGTCTCTCAAAGCACTTCATGATGGCGGAAGTGAGTGCTATACGGTAGTCGTTTAGCTCAGTTACCTTAGCTTTCTTGGGAACAGGAACAATGGTGGCCCTCTTGAAGCATGTGGGAACAGCAGACTGGTATAGGGATTGATTGAATATGTCCGTAAACACACCAGCCAGCTGGTCTGCGCATGCTCTGAGGGCGCGACTGGGGATGCCGTCTGGGCCTGCAGCCTTGCGAGGGTTAACACGTTTAAATGTTTTACTTACCTCGGCTGCAGTGAAGGAGAGACCGCATGTTTTCCGTTGCAGGCCGTGTCAGTTGCACTGTATTGTCCTCAAAGCGGGCAAAAAAGTTATTTAGTCTGCCTGGGAGCAAGACATCCTGGTCCGTGACTGAGCTGGATTTCATCTTGTAGTCCGTGATTGACTGTAGACCCTGCCACATACCTCTTGTGTCTGAGCCGTTGAATTGAGATTCTACTTTGTCTCTATACTGATGCTTAGCTTGTTTGATAGCCTTACGGGGGAATAGCTGCACTGTTTGTATTCGGTCATGTTACCAGTCACCTTGCTCTGATTAAAAGCAGTGGTTCGCGCTTTCAGTTTCACGCGAATGCTGCCATCAATCCACGGTTTCTGGTTAGGGAATGTTTTAATCGTTGCTATGGGAACGACATCTTCAACGCACGTTCTAATGAACTCGCACACCGAATCAGCGTATTCGCCAATGTTGTTGCCTGACGCAATACGAAACATGTCCCAGTCCACGTGATGGAAGCAGTCTTGGAGTGTGGAATCAGCTTGGTCGGACCAGCGTTGGACAGACCTCAGCGTGGGAGCGTCTTGTTTTAGTTTCTGTCTGTAGGCAGGGATCAGCAAAATGGAGTCGTGGTCAGCTATTCAAAGGGGGGCGGGGCAGGGCCTTATATGCGTCGGGAAGTTAGAATAACAGTGATCCAAGGTTTTGCCAGCCCTGGTGGCGCAATCGATATGCTGATACATTTTAGGGAGTCTTGTTTTCAGATTAGCCTTGTTAAAATCCCCAGCAACAATGAATGCAGCCTCAGGATGTATGGATTCCAGTTTGCAGAGTCAAATAAAGTTCGTTCAGAGCCATCGATGTGTCTGCTTGGGGCTGAATATATACGGCTGTGATTATAATCGAAGAGAATTCTCTTGGTAGATAATGCGGTCTACATTTGATTGTGAGGAATTCTAAATCAGGTGAACAGAAGGATTTGAGTTCCTGTATGTTTCTGTGATCACTCCACGTCTCGTTAGCCATAAGGCATACGCCCCACTACTCTTCTTACCAGAAAGGTGTTTGTTTCTGTCGGCGCGATGTGTGGAGAAACCCGCTGGCTGCACCGCATCCGAGAGCGTCTCTCCAGTGAGCCATGTTTCCGTGAAGCAAAGAACGTTACAGTCTCTGATGTCCTCTGGAATGCTACCCTTGCTCGGATTTCATCTACCTTGTTGTCAAGAGACTGGACATTGGCGAGAAGAATGTTAGGAAGTGGGGGCACGATGTGCCCGTCTCCGTAGTCTGACCAGAAGACTGCCTCGTTTCCCTCTTTACGAAGTCGCTTTTTGGTCGCCGGCTGGGATCCATTCCGTTGTCCTGGTGAAAGGCAGAACACAGGATCCGCTTCGCGAAAGTCATATTCTTGGTCGTACTGATGGTGAGTTGACGCTGATCTTATATTCAGTAGTTCTTCTCGACTGTATGTAATGAAACCTAAAGATGACCTGGGGTACTAATGTAAGAAATAACACGTAAAAAAACAAAAAACTGCATAGTTTCCTAGGACCGCGGAGCTAGGCGGCCATCTCTGTCGGCGCCGGAAGTGGAACAAATAAGCACCAATCGGGGTCAAACAAAGCTAGCTGGATAGCCGAAACCCCGCCTCAGTCACAAAATGTAGGTGCGAACCTTTTGCGACAGCATGCCTTCTCCTTTTGGACACAACGTATAAGAATATTCAGAGTTATGAAGTTATGAAAACTGGTTGTTTTGCAAATGTTGAACTTATAATGGCTACTAATACTTGGAACGCTAAATCAAAGTCCAAGTATACAGATTTGACGATATTCTTGAAGAAAAAGGGAATATGAATGTGAATGTCCCCTTCACGATTTGCCAAAAATATACCTGGGGACTTAGTATTCTTGTTCACTAATTTTTCAAGTTATCCATCTGAAACTTTGCACATACATTGCTGCCATCTTGTGGACACTATCTGAATTACAACCAGTGATGCTTATAACTATGACCTTTCTCTTGCATTTCAAAGATGGTGGTAGAAAAAGACCGGTTGTTTTTTTTCTTTGTATTTTCTTCAACCAGATCTAATGTGTTATATTCTCCTACATTCACATTTCCACAAACTTCAAAGTGTTTGCTTTCAAATAGTACCAACAATATGCATAGCGTTGCTTCAGGTCCTGAGCTACAGGCAGTTAGATATGGGTATGTCATTTTAGGTGAAAATTGAAAAAAAGAGACAGTGGGGAGGAAGAGTTACGAGAGGACAGAGAGAGTGGGAAGGAGGGGGAGGTAGAGTTGCGAGGGACAGAGAGTGAGAGGACAGAGAGAGGGGGAAGGAGAGGGAGGCGGAGTTACGAGGAGAGGACAGAGAGTGGAAGGAGGGGGAGGTGGAGTTAAGAGAGGACAGGAGAGGAAGGAGGGGGGCGGAGTTGCGGAGGACAGACAGAGTGGGAAGGAGGGGGAGGACGGAGAGAGAGGAAGGAGAGGGAGGCAGAGTTACGAGAGGACAGAGAGAGTGGGAGGAGGGGGAGGTGGAGTTACGTGAGGACAGAGAGAGTGGGAAGGAGGGGGGAGGTGGAGTTACGAGAGGACAGAGAGAGTGGGAAGGAGAGGGAGGCGGAGTTACGAGAGGACAGAGAGTGGGGAGGAGGGGGAGGTGGAGTTACGTGAGGACAGAGAGAGAGTGGGGAGGAGGGGGAGGTGGAGTTACGTGAGGACAGTGAGAGTGGGGAGGAGGGGGGAGGTGGAGTTACGTGAGGACAGAGAGAGTGGGGAGGAGGGGGGAGGTAGAGTTACGTGAGGACAGAGAGAGTGGGGAGGGGGAGGTGGAGTTACGTGAGGACAGAGAGTGGGGAGGAGGGGGAGGTGGAGTTACGTGAGGACAGAGAGAGTGGGGAGGAGGGGGAGGTGGAGTTACGTGAGGACAGAGAGAGTGGGGAGGAGGGGGAGGTGGAGTTACGTGAGGACAGAGAGAGTGGGGAGGATGGGGGAGGTAGAGTTACGTGAGTTCAGAGAGAGGGGGGGAGGTGGAGTTACGTGAGGACAGAGAGTGGGAGGAGGGGAGGTGGAGTTACGTGAGGACAGAGAGAGTGGGAAGGAGGGGGGAGGTGGAGTTACGTGGAGGACAGAGAGAGTGGGGAGGAGAGGGGGGGCAGGGTTACGTGAGGACAGAGAGAGTGGGAAGGAGAGGGAGGCGGAGTTACGAGAGGACAGAGAGTGGGAAGGAGGGGGAGGTAGAGTTACGAGAGGACAGAGAGTGGGAAGGAGGGGGAGGTGGAGTTACGTGAGGACAGAGAGTGGGGAGGAGGGGTAGGTGGGTTACGTGAGGACAGAGAGTGGGGAGGAGGGGGGAGGTGGGTTACGTGAGGACAGAGAGAGTGGGAAGGAGGGGGAGGTGGAGTTACGGAGGACAGAGAGAAGAGTGGGGAGGAGGGGGAGGTGGAGTTACGTGAGGACAGAGAAAGTGGGGAGGAGTGTCTGTAGCTGTGTCAGTGTCTGTAGATGTGTCTGTGTATGTAACTATCTGTGTATGTAGCTGTGTCTGTAGCTGTGTCTGTAGCTGTGCCCTTGTCTGTGTCTGTCTTTGTAGCTGTGTCTGTGTATGTAGCTGTGTCTGTCGTTGGGTCGATGTCTGTAGCTGTGCCTGTGTCTATATGTGCTGTGTCTGTATGTAGCCGTTTCTGTGTCTGTAGCTGTGTCTAATCTACAATGCAGTGTCTGAATGTGTTATCTTAGCTGAGCTCACCCAGAGAGAGTGCGAAAACACTTTCAGTCAGAAATGATGGGTAACTGTGGCAACAGTCCGTCCATCTGCACCATCAGCTAATACAGTATGCTCTACTGAGAGGAGGGCCGTGATCATGGCTACAAACCCAGCATCCAGAAAGTATATCATGATGAACATACTGTTGTTGAAAACACAACAAGACTAAATATGTCAGTTTGTTTGACAGAAAACCTCTATCCAGGCCAGAACAGAACTCAGTCCAAACTGAGATGACAAATTGTCTGTTGCTTAAAATCCCAACATCAACCAACCTATTTATTCTAGCAAGGATTTTATTTGAAACAAAGCTTGCGAAGGGGGAGTCAATCAGGTGAGTAAATGAGAAAACTGGAAACAGAATGCGTGAACGGATGAGTGGTTGGGGAAAACATCTCCAGTCCCCATCCTACCGTATTAAAGCCTATTCCTACACTGGGTTCAGTGGCCAGGATGAACAAAACCCTCTGGGTCATCCACAGATTTTCTATAGGACTTTCATTAAAACAATTTCATCAAATGAAAACAAAGTTTCATCAGTAACAATGTTGTTTTATCTAGACAATACTCCCTACAACCCCATGACCTCTGATTGTCAGTGAAGACCTTCGTTCATAGGACAGAGGAAGGTGGGAGATGGGTGGAATAGTTTCTGATGCTCCCAGAGAAGGTTGTGCAGTAGAGTAACTGGGTTCACAATATATTCAATTGGTTTGCGTAAATTATCATAATTTACTGTGTATGCCTTGCAGTCGAGATGTACTCATCAGAATTCTAGTCTCGTTAGACCATAATTGCTACAGCTCCTCCACTTTTGTTTGTTCTCTCTCTCTCTCTCTCTCTCTCTCAGGCCTTTGTTCTTACATTTAACATTTACATTTAAGTCATTTAGCAGACGCTCTTATCCAGAGCGACTTACAATGTTGTAAATGTTGTAAATGCAATTTACAACATTTAATTTATTATTCTTATAGCAGTGTAATGTTTTTTTATTGCCAATTCCTGATATTCTACTGTAATTACTAATCATTCATCTATATTCTTTACTTTCAGAAACAAACCATATTGAACGTAATTTGCCAACATCACTGGAAGTGGAGTTGCTGACATCTTTGTTCATGAAGAGTGAGGCTAGCTTTTGTATTCTAACAACATATTCTTTGAACATACACTTCTTTACAGTTTTACTGAGGGGAAAATTAAAGAAAAGACAATGACAACTGTCATTTCATTACAAACATGCCTAGCCCATAATTCAATATTCACGTAGCAGTTGAACAAAAACTGCATCCCCACCCCTAAAAGTCATTGTATCATGGCAGGTCACCTTTTCAATTCAGTCTGTCAGTAATTGCTGCAGATGTGCTCATTAGTGCTTGAGCATATGGTACTCCCCAAAGCACGGCGCAACACACAGGGGTATGTCACAAGGTACACACATGTACTTAGTCAACTTCCTCTGCTTCCTCCTCCTGGTGCTGGAAAGGCAGACTTTTGCAGTGCCTCCGTGTGCGACTACCTTGTGCAGCAGTTTGAGGTACTTTTTGAGGGAAAATGCCGGGCATTGAGGCGTAAGGGATTGTCTGCAGCAGGACGGCCCCCAGTGGGTGGACGTCGAGGGGTGTGGTGCTCCTCCAGCAGCTCTCTCATGAGGTTCTCTCTGTACTTTTGGTAGGTAATCACCTCACCTATGGGGGTGATAAAGAGGGAGAATGAAGGAGTGGGTAGGGTGAGAGATATTGTCACTATAATTGCATAATGGAACAATGTGATTTGTATGTGAACTGTATGTAACATTTCAAAAAACCTTGTTCATTAATTATCTCACCTGATAGCTGGCGGTGAACTATGTGGCCATTGAGGACAGCAGTGTCGATCAGATGGAAAAATATCTTCTTTATACCACTTGGTGGTCTTCCAGGCACCTGCCACAAAGCGGTTTATCATGGCCGCCTTATTCACTGCCCCCATTTTACGGTTATAGTCAAGCACACAGTCTGGTTTGATGTTTCTCTTCTCCCGTCAGGTGGTCCACCTTCCCTGTGGCCGACATGGTTCTTCTCTCCTTCTCGTGTCAATACAAAACTTAAAAATAAAATATACAATGAAATCATTATTTGATTATGTAAAGCAGGGATCATCAACTAGATTCAGCCGTGATATCCAATTGGTAGTTACAGTCTTGTCCCATCGCTGAAACTCCCCTACGGACTCAGGAGAGGCGAAGGTCGAGAGCCGTGCCTCCTCGAAACATGACCCTGCCAAGCCGCACTGCTTCTTGACATACTGCTCTGCCAATCCGGAAGTCAGCCGCACCAACGTGTTAGAGGAAACACCGTCCAGCTGGCAACCAAAGTCAGTTTGCAGGCGCCGGGCCCGTAACAAGGAGTCGCTATGGCGCAATGGAACAAGGAAATCCCGGCCGGCTAAACCCTCCACTAACCTGGACGATGCTGGGCCAATTGTGCACTGCCTCATGGGTCTATCGGGCAAGGCCAGCGGTGACACAGCCTGGGATTGAACCCGGGTCTGTAGTGAAACCTCAAGCACAGCGATGCAGCGCCTTAGACCGCTCGCAACTCAAGAGGCCCCTAGAACATGATTACAAATAATTTGTAGACTGCAAATTGACCGCAAGAAGCGCAAACAGATATAACATTTGACTAAAACATAAGCATTTCAAACCTTGCTTACATTTGTATATGATCACATGTCTCTATTATGCATGGGAACACTTGGGAACAGATTACCAAAATTAAAATCACTTTGAGCTGATTTACTGGTATTTTTATAGTCTTTAATGTCCAACAATGGAAAAACATTACATACAGTGCCTTGCAGAAGTATTCATACCCTTGACATTTTTCCTATTTTGTTGCATTACAACCTGTAATTTAAATTGATTTTTATTTGGATTTCATGCAATGTACAAACACAAAATAGTCCAAATTGGTGTAGTGAAATTGAAAAAAAATACTTGTTTCAAATAATTAAAACATTATTTTTTTTAAACGATAAAGTGGTGCGTGAATATGTATTCACACCCTTTGCTATAAAGCCCCTAAATAAGATCTGGTGTAACCAACTACCTTCAGAAGTCACATAATTAGGTAAATAAAGTCCATCTGTGTGCAATCTAAGTGGCACATGATCTGTCACATGATCTCAGTATATACACCTGTTCTGAAAGGCCCCAGAGCTTGCCAAACAGTACAGATCAGGGTTGGGTTATAAAACAATATCAGAAAAACTTTGAACATCCCACGGAGCACCATTAAATCCAGTATTAAAAAATGGAAAGAATATGGCACCACAACAAACCTGCCAAGAGAGGCCACCACCAAAACTCACAGATCAGGCAAGGAGGGCATTAATCAGAGAGGCAACAAAGAGACCAACGATAACCCTGAAGGAGCTGGGAATAGTTATGCATGCTAAAGTTATTTTTGTCTTATTTCTTGTTTGCTTTTTTTTTTCATCTTCAAATTTGTAGTCAAATAAAATGATACAAACCCCCCAAAAATACATTTTAATTCCAGGTTTACGGGCAACAAAATATAAGAATGCCAAGGGTGTGAATGGACTCTGGAGCAGTGGAACGCATTCTCTGAGTGATGAATCACTCTTCACCATCTGGCACTCTGACGGATGAATATGGGTTTGCAGATGCCAGGAGAATGCTACCTGCCCTAATGCATAGTGCCGACTGTAAAGTTTGGTGGAGGAGGAATAATGTTCTGGGGCTGTTTTTCATGGTTTGGGCCACGCCCTTAGTTCCAGTGAAGGGAATTCTTAAAGCCACAGCAGACAATGACATTCTAGATGATTCTGTGCTTCCAACTTTGTGGGGAAGGCCCTTTCCTGTTTAAGCATGACAATGCCCCACTGCACAAAGCCAGGTCCATGTGATTTGTTGAGATTGGTGTGGAAGAACTTGACTGGCCTGCACAGAGCCCTGACCTCAACCCCATCGAACACCTTTGGGATGAATTGGAACTCCGACTGCGAGCCAGGCCGACCGCCCTAGCATCAGTGCCCAACCTTACTAATGCTCTTATAGCTGAATGGAAGCAAGTCCCGCAGCAATGTTCCAACTTATAGTGGAAAGCCTTCACAGAAGGGTGGAGGCTGTCACAGCAGCAAGCGGCGTGTACCAGCTCCATATTAATGCCCGTGATTTTGGAATGTGATGTTTGACAAGCAGGTGTCTACATACTTTTGGTCATATAATGTATATCACACACTGCATATAAACAAACCGTTAATAAACAGGACTTTGACAGCATTACTCCTGTGCCAGTCTTGTCCTTGGTGAAGTACCCACTATTCTTAACAGACCAGCACTCGGGTTCCTAGGCTTTGGTGCTGTGACCTTCCATTTGGGGTACTACTGGACCATCCCTGTGCCACCACAGCACCTGTTCCATTCACATTGTATATGGTACACATAATACACTGATCATACACTTTCATCTTAATATACATTCTCATATATTGACAAATCCTGCTAAATGACATCTTAACATAGACTATTTGCTCTGAAGGCAAGCTAGCCTAAATTACATGGACACTGAGC
>NW_027013592.1:0-15768 GCF_036934945.1 Oncorhynchus masou masou | reverse complement strand
CTATAGTACAGTAGAATATAGTACAGTAGAATATAGTACAGTAGAATATAGTACAGTAGAATAAGGTACAGTAGAATATAGTAGAGTAGAAAATGTGTCCAATACAGTATGACCTCCTACAGCAGTCAAATATGAGATTAGGCAAGAAGGGTTTGTGTATATATGTGTGGCATGTGTGGTTGTGCTCACACGTGCATGTGCGTGTGTGCGTGCGCGCGTGTGTGTGTGTATGTGTGTGTGCCACTGGGGCATACTTTCTACTCAGACTCATAGCGATCTGAGGTTTAGTTTTCCAGTGAGAGATAAAACAGGTGATAACATCTGATATCTACTGTAGAAACACCTTGTGACAGTCACGTAAACACCCCCTCCAACCAGGTGATAACATCTGATCTGCTCATGAAACACCCAGACAGTCACGTTCACCACCCTCCAGGGGGATAACATCTGATATCACTGTAGAAACACCTCCAGACAGTCCGTTAACACCCCTCTCCAAACCAGGTGATAACATCTGATATCTACTGTAGAAACACCCTGTGACAGTCATTAACACCCGCGTTAACACCTCCAAACTCGCGTTAACAGGTGATAACATCTGATATCTACTGTACACCTTGCTGACAGTGCGGCAACACCCCCTCCCAGCACAGTCACTGTTAAACACCTTGTGACAGTCGCGTTAGCCCCTCCAACCAGGTGATAACATCTGATGTCTACTGTAGAAACACCCTATGACAGTCACGTTAACACCCCTTCCAACCAGGTGATAACATCTGATATCTACTGTAGAAACACCTTGTGACAGTCACGCACACCTCCAACCAGGTGATAACATCTGATATCTACTGTAGAAACACATTGTGACAGTCACGTTAACACCCCTCCATCCTCCAACCAGGTGATAACATCTGATATCTACAATAGAAATACCTTGTGACAGTCATGTTAACACCCCTCCCTCCAACCAGGTGATAACATCTGATATCTACTGTAGAAACACCTTGTGACAGTCACGTTAACAATCCCTCCAACTAGTGATAACATCTGATATCTACTGTAGAAAAACCTTGTGACAGTAACGTTAACACCCCCTCCAACCAGGGGGACAACATCTGATTCATGCTGTAAACACCTTGTGACAGTCACGTTAACACCCCCCTCTCCAAACCAGGTGATAACATCTGATATCTACTGTAGAAACACCTTTGACGTCACGCACACCCCTCCAACCAGGTGATAACATCTGGATATCTACTGTGAAACACCTTGTGACAGTCACGTTAACACCCCCCCTCCAACCAAGTGATAACATCTGATATTACTGTAGAAACACCTTGTGACAGTCACGTTAACACCCTCCAACCAGGTGATAACATCTGATATCTACTGTAGAAACACCTTGTGACAGTCACGTTAACACCCCCTCCAACCAGGTGATAACATCTGATATCTACTGTAGAAACACCTTGTGACAGTCATGTTAACACCCCCTCCAACCAGGTGATAACATCTGATATCTACTGTAGAAACACCTTGTGACAGTCACGTTAACACCCCTCCAAACAGGTGATAACATCTGATATCTACTGTAGAAATACCTTTGTGACAGTCATGTTACACCCCCTCCAACCAGGTGATAACATCTGATATCTACTGTAGAAATACCTTGGACAGTCATGTTAACACCCCCCTCCAACCAGGTGATAACATCTGATATCTACTGAAGAAACACATTGTGACAGTCACGTTAACACCCCCCTCCCTCTCCAACCAGGTGATAACATCTGATATCTACTGTAGAAATACCTTGTGACAGTCATGTTAACACCCCCCTCCAACCAGGTGATAACATCTGATATCTACTGAAGAAACACATTGTGACAGTCACGTTAACACCCCCTCCCCCTCCAACCAGGTGATAACATCTGATATCTACTGTAGAAACACATTGTGACAGTCATGTTAACACCCCCTCCCCTTCACCAGGTGATAACATCTGATATCTACTGTAGAAACACCTTGTGACAGTCACGTTAACACCCCCTCCCTCTCTCCAACCAGGTGATAATATCTGATATCTACTGTAGAAACACCTTCATGACAGTCATGTTAACACCCCCTCCAACCAGGTGATAACATCTGATATCTACTGTAGAAATACCTTTGTGACAGTCACGTTAACACTCCTCCCCTTCAACCAGGTGATAACATCTGATATCTACTGTAGAAACACCTTGTGACAGTCATCATTAACACCCCTCCAACCAGGTGATAACATCTGATATCTACTGTGAAACACCTTGTGACAGTCACATTAACACCCCTCCCCTTCCAACCAGGTGATAACATCTGATATCTACTGTAGAAACAACTTATGATGATCATATTCGCACCCCCTCCAAACCAGGTGATAACATCTGATATCTACTGTAGAAATACCTTGTAACAGTTACGTTAACACCCCCCCTCCAACCAGGTGATAACATCTGATATCTACTGTAGAAACACCTTGTGACAGTCACATTAACACTCCCCTCCCCTTCCAACCAGGTGATAACATCTGATGTCTACTGTAGAAACACCTTGTGACAGTCACGTTAACACTCCCCTCCCCTTCCAACCAGGTGATAACATCTGATGTCTACTGTAGAAACACCTTGTGACAGTCACGTTAACACTCCCCTCCCCTTCCAACCAGGTGATAACATCTGATATCTACTGTAGAAACACCTTGTGACAGTCACGTTAACACTCCCCTCCCCTTCCAACCAGGTGATAACATCTGATATCTACTGTAGAAACACCTTGTGACAGTCACATTAACACTCCCCTCCACTTCCAACCAGGTGATAACATCTGATATCTACTGTAGAAACACCTTGTGACAGTCACGTTAACACCTCCCTCCTCCTCCAACCAGGTGATAACATCTGATATCTACTGTAGAAACACCTTGTGACAGTCACGTTAACACTCCCCTCCCCTTCCAACCAGGTGATAACATCTGATATCTACTGTAGAAACACATTGTGACAGTCACGTTAACACCCCCCTCCAACCAGGTGATAACATCTGATATCTACTGTAGAAATACCTTGTGACAGTCATGTTAACACCCCCCTCCAACCAGGTGATAACATCTGATATCTACTGAAGAAACACATTGTGACAGTCACGTTAACACCCCCCTCCCCCTCCAACCAGGTGATAACATCTGATATCTACTGTAGAAATACCTTTGTGACAGTCATGTTAACACCCTCCAACCAGGTGATAACATCTGATATCACTGTAGAAATACCAGACAGTCATGTTAACACCCCTCCAACCAGGTGATAACATCTGATATCTACTGTAGAAATACCTTGTGACAGTCATGTTAACACCCCCCTCCAACCAGGTGATAACATCTGATATCTACTGAAGAACCACCTTGTGACAGTCACGTTAACACCCCCCTCCAACCAGGTGATAACATCTGATATCTACTGTAGAAACACCTTGTGACAGTCACGTTAACACACCCCCTCCCCCTCCAACCAGGTGATAACATCTGATATCTACTGAAGAAACACCTTGTGACAGTCACGTTAACACTCCCCTCCCTTTCAACCAGGTGATAACATCTGATATCTACTGTAGAAACACATTGTGACAGTCACGTTAACACCCCCCTCCAACCAGGTGATAACATCTGATATCTACTGTAGAAACACCTTGTGACAGTCACGTTAACACCCTCCTCCAACCAGGTGATAACATCTGATATCTACTGTAGAAACACCTTGTGACAGTCACGTTAACACCCCCCTCCAAACAGGTGATAACATCTGATATCTACTGTAGAAATACCTTGTGACAGTCACGTTAACACCCCCCTCCAACCAGGTGATAACATCTGATATCTACTGTAGAAACACCTTGTGACAGTCACGTTAACACACCCCTCCCCCTCCAACTAGGTGATAACATCTGATATCTACTGTAGAAATACCTTGTGACAGTCACGTTAACACCCCTCCCCTCCAACCAGGTGATAACATCTGATATCTACTGAAACACCTTTGTGACAGTCACGATTGTACTCCCTCCCCTTCCAACCAGGTGATAACATCTGATATCTACTGTAGAAACACCTTGTGACAGTCACGTTAACACTCCCCTCCCCTTCCAACCAGATGATAACATCTGATATCTACTGTAGAAATATCTTGTGACAGTCATGTTAACACCCCCCTCCAACCAGGTGATAACATCTGATATCTACTGAAGAAACACATTGTGACAGTCACGTTAACACCCCCCTCCGTCTCCAACCAGGTGATAACATCTGATATCTACTGTAGAAATACCTTGTGACAGTCACGTTAACACCCCCCTCCAACCAGGTGATAACATCTGATATCTACTGTAGAAACACCTTGTGACAGTCACGTTAACACCCCTCCCCCTGCAACCAGGTGATTACATCTGATATCTACTGTAGAAACACCTTGTGACAGTCACGTTAACACCCCCCTCCAACCAGGTGATAACATCTGATGTCTACTGTAGAAACACCTTGTGACAGTCACATTAACACCCCCCTCCAACCAGGTGATAACATCTGATGTCTACTGTAGAAACACCTTGTGACAGTCACATTAACACCCCCTTCCAACCAGGTGATAACATCTGATATCTACTGTAGAAACACCTTGTGACAGTCACGTTAACACTCCCCTCCAACCAGGTGATAACATCTGATGTCTACTGTAGAAACACCTTGTGACAGTCACGTTAACACCCCCCTCCAACCAGGTGATAACATCTGATATCTACTGTAGAAACACCTTGTGACAGTCACGTTAACACTCCCCTCCCCTTCCAACCAGGTGATAACATCTGATATCTACTGTAGAAACACATTGTGACAGTCACGTTAACACTCCCCTCCCCTTCCAACCAGGTGATAACATCTGATATCTACTGTAGAAACACCTTGTGACAGTCACGTTATCCCCTTCCAACCAGGTGATATCTGATATCTACTGTAGAAATACCTTGTGACAGTCACGTTCACCCCCTCCAACCAGGTGATAACATCTGATATCTACTGTAGAAACACCTTGTGACAGTCACGTTAACACTCCCCTCCCCTTCCAACCAGGTGATAACATCTGATATCTACTGTAGAAATACCTTGTGACAGTCACATTAACACTCTCCTCCCCTTCCAACCAGGTGATAACATCTGATGTCTACTGTAGAAACACCTTGTGACAGTCACGTTAACACCCCCCTCCAACCAGGTGATAACATCTGATGTCTACTGTAGAAACACCTTGTGACAGTCACATTAACACCCCCCTCCAACCAGGTGATAACATCTGATATCTACTGTAGAAACACCTTGTGACAGTCACGTTAACACTCCCCTCCCTTTCAACCAGGTGATAACATCTGATATCTACTGTAGAAACACCTTGTGACAGTCACGTTAACACCCCCCTCCAACCAGGTGATAACATCTGATATCTACTGTAGAAACACCTTGTGACAGTCACGTTAACACCCCCCTCCAACCAGGTGATAACATCTGATATCTACTGTAGAAACACCTTGTGACAGTCACGTTAACACTCCCCTCCCTTTCAACCAGGTGATAACATCTGATATCTACTGTAGAAACACCTTGTGACAGTCACGTTAACACTCCCCTCCCCTTCCAACCAGGTGATAACATCTGATATCTACTGTAGAAACACCTTGTGACAGTCACGTTAACACTCCCCTCCCCTTCCAACCAGGTGATAACATCTGATATCTACTGTAGAAATACCTGCCTAAACCAACCTTAAATGAAGACCAAAAAGCACATTTTTGTTTTAATACATTTTTACGATATAGACAATTTTAACTTTGCATCTAGTGGAAGTTGCTCAGTTCTGCCTCCAGAGCAATATTCATGTCAGTGAACGTCAACCTGTAGTAGTGACAGGGGTTAAAAAGAGCAGTATTATTGCTAACAGAACACTCCCATCGACTTGGATCCTTATGTATCAAACGTTTCAGTAGGAGTTGGAGTGATGATCTAAGATCAGGTCCCTTCAGGTCCCTTCTCGCCATGTAATATTATTCATTCATTCATTCTGATCTACAAGGCAAAACTGATCCAAATCTGCACTCCTACTATGAAACTCTTGATACATACAACACAGTGTGTGTGTTTGTGTGGTGCACACATATAAACCATGCTGTGAACCAATACAGCAGTATATACAGGGCATTCGGAAAGTATACAGACCCCTTCACCTATTTTGTTACGTTACAGCCTTATTCTAAATGTTGTTTTTTAAACCTCATCAATCTACACACAATACATCATAATGACAAAGCAAAAACAGGTTTTTAGACATTTTTTCTAATTTATAACAAATATATCACAAATATCACCTTTACATAATTATTCAGAACCTTTACTCAGTACTTTGTTGAAGCCCCTTTGGTAGCAACAACTGCCAGTCTTCTTGAGTATGACGCTTACAAGCTTTGGCACACCTTTAGTATTTGGGGAGTTTCTCCATTTCTTCTCTGTAGATCCTCTCAAGCTCTGTCAGGTTGGATGTCCCTCCAGAGATGTTTGATTGAGTTCAAGTCCGGGCTCTGGCTAGGCCACTCAAGGACATACAGAGACTTGTCCCGAAGCCACTCCTGCATTGTCTTGGTTATGTTCTTAAGGTCGTTGTCCTGTTGGAAGGTGAACCTTCATCCCAGTCTGAGGTCCTGAGCGCTCTGGAGCAGGTTTTCATCAAGGATCTGTCTGTCGTTGCTCTGTTCATCTTGCCCTCAATCCTGACTCATCTCCCAGTTTCTGCTGCTGAAAAACTGTGGGGATGGTATCAGGTTTATCCAGATGTGACACTTGGCATTCAGGCCAGGGCAGAGAGGGAGAGGAGAAAAGAAGGGAGAGGGAGATGAAGAGAGAGAGAGAGCGAAGAGAAAGAGCGAGAGAAAGAGAGAGAAAAGGAGAGAGAGAGAGAGAGAGAGAGAGAGAGGTAGACTGTCAGACCTCATTGTCAGATACATCACTACAACTCCTCATCATCCTCTTTGTCTAAAAATCTGTTTTCACTTTGTTATTATTGGTTAATGTGCGTAGATTGGATGTGCTATATTTGTATTTTATCCATTTAGAATAAGGCTGTAACATAACAAAATGTGGAAAACGGAATGGGTCTGAAGACTTAACGAATGTACTGTATGTTTTAGTGTGCTGCAGGGAAGGAGTAGTGAGCACATCCACAGGTCTCCCTAAACTGTCACAGCGTTTAATGTCATGTACAGCTAAAACTATATACACACACACACACACACACACACACACACACACACACACACACACACACACACACACACACACACACACACACACACACACACACCTCAATATCCAGCCTGATAAGCTTATTTTATAGACCTCTTTCATTTCAGTTGAACCCGTGCCAAATGTGTTCCCCTGCTAAAGTGCTGCCTTTTCAGACACTTGCCCTTTTCATAGTTTTCTCCAAGCCTGTGGCTGAGAGGGGCGAGTCTTCTGTTCTAACGAGGCGAGAGGTTTATAGACAAGTGGAGTGCTAATGCTATTTTCCGCTGTTTGAGAAATCTATTTTTCCCTCTGGCAGCACTAGGGACTACATCCCAAATGGTACCCTATTCCTACATAGTGCACTGCTATTTATCAAAGCTCTATGGGCCCTGATCTAAAGTAGTGCACTTCATAGGGAATAGGGTGCCATTTGGGACGTAGGTACTGGGACACACTCCTTTTAACAATTAAGCACCGCTGGACTCTCACCAAAGTAATTATATATGGAAAGAGAATCGGTAATGAAATGTCCATTCCACTTTTTCTGAGTTTGTACAATTGTCTGAAATGAGTGAACAGTGAAACATGGATGTCCTCTGTTATGAGCTTGGTTTAGACTGATCTTTCATCGACTCGCCAATACATTGGAGTTCTTCTGACACTGGCGCTTTGGCTTAAAGCATTTTCCAGACACAATGACTGATACACACTATTCACAATCAGAAATAAAGGATCACAATAAACTAACGTGCCCAGTGCTCAGTAGAGATACACCAAAATCTCAAAGGAAACTAAATCAATGTCCGAATCAGAGTGGAAACGCTCTCTGAATATTTAGACATTTTCCTTTGGTTGGGAATGCTGATGCAGTGAGTGTGCAGAGTGAGCTGTGAGGAATGAAGCAGCACTGCCAGTTCCTCATTAAGGGCTTTAACAGTAGATTAATAAAGAGGAGAGAGAATGACTCTATCCCGAGTCCAGAGCCCAGGCAAACACACACACACACACACACACACACACACACACACACACACACAGCTCGCAAAAACACATACACTCTTGCAAGCAAGTTCACACGCACACGCACGCTTCCCACACACATATACACCTTCACACACACCTACACAAACAGCCAAGAGTCCTAGGCCTCGGGTGCCATGGATCATCCTCCAGAAAAATAGCGGGCCTGTAGCGTCCAAACTACTAGAGAGGAAGAGGAAGCTGATGGGGAGAGAGATGGAGAGGGTAGAGAGAGAGAGTATAAAAGAGAGAGCGTACAAAGAAGAGAGCGTATGAAGAGAGTATAAAGAGAGAGAGAGTATAAAGAGAGAGAGAGTATAAAGAGAGAGAGTATATAGAGAGAAAGGATAAAGAGAGATAGTATAAAGAGAGAGAGTATAAAGAAAGAGACTATAAAGAGAGAGAGACTATAAAGAGAGAGAGCGTATAAAGGGAGAGAGAGCGTATGAAGAGAGTATAAAGAGAGAGAGAGTATAAAGAGAGAGAGAGTATAAAGAGAGAGAGTATATAGAGAGAAAGGATAAAGAGAGATAGTATAAAGAGAGAGTATAAAGAAAGAGACTATAAAGAGAGACTATAAAGAGAGAGAGTATAAAGAGAGAGAGTATAAAGAGAGTATAAAGAGAGAGAGTATAAAGAGAGAGAGTATAAAGAGAGAGTATAAAGAGAGAGTATAAAGAGAGAGAGAGCGAGAGTATAAAGAGAGAGAGAGAGTATAAAGAGAGAGAGAGAGAGTATAAAGAGTAGAGAGTATAAAAATAGAGAGTATAAAGAGTAGAGAGTATAAAGAGAAGAGAGTATAAAGAGAGAGAGTATAAAGAGAGAGAGAGTATGAAGAGAGAGAGTATAAAGAGAGAGAGTATAAAGAGAGAGAGAGAGTATAACAAGTAGAGAGTATAAAGAGAGAGCGAATATAAAGAGTAGAGAGAGTATAAAGAGAGAGAGAGTATAAAGAGAGAGAGAAAGAAAGGGAGAGAGAAAGAAAGGGAGAGAGAAAGAAAGGGAGAGAGTATAAGAGAGAGAGAAAGTATAAAGAGATAGATAGTATAAAGAGAGAGAGAGTATAAAGAGAGTATAAAGAGAGAGAGAGTATAAAGAGAGAGAGTATAAATAGAGAGAGAAAGTATAAAGAGAGAGAGAGTATAAAGAGGGAGAGAGTATAAAGAGAGAGAGTATAAAGAGAGAGAGGGAAAGTATAAAGAGGGAGAGAGTATAAAGAGAGAGAGAGAGAGTATAAAGAGAGAAAGTATAAAGAGAGAGAGAGTATAAAGAGGGAGAGAGTATAAAGAGTAGAGAGTATAAAGAGAGAGAGAGAGAGAGTATAAAACGAGAGAGTATAAAGAGAGAGTATAAAGAGAGAGAGAGAGTATAAACAGAGAGAGAGTATAAAGAGAGAGAGTATAAAGAGAGAGAGAGAGAGAGAGAGTATAAAAAGAGAGAGAGTATATATAGAGAGAGAAAGTATAAAGAGAAGAGAGATAAAGAGGGAGAGAGTATAAAGAGGGAGAGAGTATAAAGGAAGAGAGTATAAAGAGAGAGAGAGAGAGTATAAAGAGAGAGAGTATAAAGAGAGAGAGGGTATAAAAAGAGAGCGTATAAAGAGAGAGAGTATAAAGTATAAAAATGGAGAGTATAAAGAGAGAGAGAGTATAAAGAGTAGAGAGTATAAAGAAGAGTATAAAGAGAGAGAGCATATAAAGAGAAGAGTATAAAGAGTATAAAGAGAGAGAGAGTATAAAGAGAGAGTATAACGAGAGAGAGAGAGTATAGAGAGAGAGTATAAAGAGAGTATAAAGAGAGAGAGTATGAAGAGAGTATAAAGAAACAGAGAGTATAAAGAGAGTATAAAGAGAGAGAGTATAAAGAAAGAGAGAGTATAAAGAGAGAGAGAGTATAAAGAGAGTATAAAGAGAGAGAGAGAGTATAAAGAGAGAGAGAGTATAAAGAGAGTATAAAGAGAGAGAGAGTATAACGAGAGAGAGAGAGTATAAAGAGAGAGAGAGTATAAAGAGAGTATAAAGAGAGAGAGAGTATAACGAGAGAGAGAGAGCATAAAGAGAGTATAAAGAGAGAGAGTATATAAAGAGAGAGAGAGTATAAAGAGAGTATAAAGAGAGAGAGAGTATAAAGAGAGAGTATAACGAGAGAGAGAGAGTATAAAGGGAAAGAAAGGGAGAAACAGTAGAGCCTCCCCAACAATCTGATGACTGTCAGAGTGCTCTGCTCTCCTCTGCCAGCTTCTCAATGTGACCTGGAGGTAGCCTACATGTCACTGTGACCCACTGTGAATTATTGGCAGACGCTCTTTTTATTAGAGAGAACATAACGCGCTTGGATTGAGTTACCCTGAGATTTGGTCAAACAGCCTCTTAAAAGGAACAAGCACGATGCTGTGAAAAAGTCTAACTCTGCTCCGTCAAAACAAAAGTCCCAGTACTTCTTTGTCGGGAACTCGGACTCCAACTGTTTGAGCTCTTTGTTCCCATGCGAGGAAATTCTTGGAAGAGGAGAAGTGACCCAAAGTCTGACTAGCAAGACCCAGGCAGAGCGAATGCAGCGACCTGGTGCTGTCCAACAACAATATAAATATATGTCTCTTTCCACTGCATGGGCTCAGCTTAGTCACTAACCAATGGGCAGCTACAAAGACAGCCTTGTGTGGTAGCAACTAGTAGAGGACAGAGGACTTTCCTAGACAATATAGACATACTGATACTGTGGCTCATAGTAATAATACAATGATATGGACAGTTATGGCTGGGGTTTGACACGATCAAACACAGCTAGGGTTAGGACCTAGTAATGGTCTAATGGGGTCAGCCCAGGACCTGTGTGGTCTAATCTAGGGTCAGCCAGGACCTATTAGGCCTAATGGGGTCAGCCAGGACCTAGTAATGGTCTAATGGGGTCAGCCAGGACCTAGTAATGGTCTAATGGGGTCAGCCAGGGCCTAGTAATGGTCTAATGGGGTCAGCCATGACTTAGTAATTGTCTAATGGGGTCAGCAGGGGCCTAGTAATGGTCAGCCAGGACCTAGTAATGGTCTACTGGGGTCAGCCAGGACCTAGTAATTGTCTAATGGGGTCAGCCGGGGCCTAGTAATGGTCTAATGGGGTCAGCCGGGACCTAGTAATGGTCTAATGGGGTCAGCAGGGGCCTAGTAATGGTCTAATGGTGTCAGCCAGGGCCTAGTAATGGTCTACTGGGGTCAGCCATGACCTAGTAATGGTCTAATGGGGTCAGCCAGGACCTAGTAATAGTCTAATGGGGTCAGCCAGGACCTAGTAATGGTCTAATGGGGTCAGCCAGGATCTAGTAATGGTCTAATGGGGTCAGCCGGGGCCCAGTAATGGTCTAATGGGGTCAGCCGGGACCTAGTAATGGTCTAATGGGGTCAGCCAGGACCTAGTAATGGTCTAATGGGGTCAGCCAGGACCTAGTAATGGTCTAATGGGGTCAGCCATGACTTAGTAATGGTCTAATGGGGTCAGCCAGGACCTAGTAATGGTCTAATGGGGTCAGCCAGGACCTAGTAATGGTCTAATAGGGTCAGCCAGGACCTAGTAATGGTCTAATGGTGTCAGCCAGGACTTAGTAATGGTCTAATGGGGTCAGCCAGGGCCTAGTAATGGTCTAATGGGGTCAGCTGGGACCTAGTAATGGTCTAATGGGGTCAGCCAGGACCTAGTAATGGTCTAATGGGGTCAGCCGGAACCTAGTAATGGTCTAATTTTATTTTATTTATTTATTTCACCTTTATTTAACCAAGTAGGCAAGTTGAGAACAAGTTCTCATTTACAATTGCGACCTGGCCAAGATAAAGCAAAGCAGTTCGACACATACAACGACACAGAGTTACACCTGGAGCAAAACAAACACACAGTCAATAATACAGTATAAACATGTCTATATACGATGTGAGCAATTGAGGTGAGATAAGGGAGGTAAAGGCAAAAAAAGGCCATGGTGGCAAAGTAAATACAATTTAGCAAGTAAAACACTGGAATGGTAGATTTGCAATGGAAGAATGTGCAAAGTAGAAATAAAAATAATGGGGTGCAAAGGAGCAAAATAAATAAATTAAATACAGTAGGGAAAGAGGTAGTTGTTTGCGCTAAAATATAGGTGGGCTATGTACAGGTGCAGTAATCTGTGAGCTGCTCTGACAGTTGGTGCTTAAAGCTAGGGAGGGAGATAAATGTTTCCAGTTTCAGTGCTTTTTGTAGTTCGTTCCAGTCATTGGCAGCAGAGAACTGGAAGGAGAGGCTATAGGTCTGTAGCAGTTTGGGTCAAGAGTGTCCCCCCCTTTGAAGAGGGGGATGACCGCAGCTGGTTTCCAATCTTTGGGGATCTCAGACGACACGAAAGAGAGGTTGAACAGGCTAGTAATAGGGGTGGCAACAATTTCGGCAGATAATTTTAGAAAGAAAGGGTCCAGATTGTCTAGCCCGGCTGATTTGTAGGGATCCAGATTTTGCAGCTCTTTCAGAACATCAGCTGAACGGATTTGGAAGAAGGAGAAATGGGGAAGGCTTGGGCGAGTTGCTGTGGGGGGTGCAGTGCTGTTGCCCGGGGTAGGAGTAGCCAGGTGGAAAGCATGGCCAGCCGTAGAAAAATGCTAATTGAAATTCTCAATTATGGTGGATTTATCAGTGGTGACAGTGTTTCCTATCTTCAGTGCAGTGGGCAGCTGGGAGGAGGTGTTCTTATTCTCCATGGACTTTACAGTGTCCCAGAACTTTTTTGAGTTAGTGTTGCAGGAAGCAAATTTCTGCTTGAAAAAGCTAGCCTTGGCCTTTCTAACTGCCTGTGTATAATGGCCTCACACAGGAAGCGGCGCAGGTCCTAATCCAGGCACTTGTCATCTCCCGTCTGGATTACTGCAACTCGCTGTTGGCTGGGCTCCCTGCCTGTGCCATTAAACCCCTACAACTCATCCAGAACTCCGCAGCCCGTCTGGTGTTCAACCTTCCCAAGTTCTCTCACGTCACCCCGCTCCTCCGCTCTCTCCACTGGCTTCCAGTTGAAGCTCGCATCCGCTACAAGACCATGGTGCTTGCCTACGGAGCTGTGAGGGGAACGGCACCGCAGTACCTCCAGGCTCTGATCAGGCCCTACACCCAAACAAGGGCACTGCGTTCATCCACCTCTGGCCTGCTCGCCTCCCTACCACTGAGGAAGTACAGTTACCGCTCAGCCCAGTCAAAACTGTTCGCTGCTCTGGCCCCCCAATGGTGGAACAAACTCCCTCACGACGCCAGGACAGCGGAGTCAATCACCACCTTCCGGAGACACCTGAAACCCCACCTCTTCAAGGAATACCAAGGATAGGATAAAGCAATCCTTCTCACCCCCCCCCCCTTAAATGATTTAGATGCACTATTGTAAAGTGCAATCCTTCTCACCCCCCCCCCCCTTAAATGATTTAGATGCACTATTGTAAAGTGGCTGTTCCACTGATGTCAGAAGGTGAATTCACCAATTTGTAAGTCGCTCTGGATAAGAGCGTCTGCTAAATGACTTAAATGTATGTAAATGTGGTTTCTAGCTTCCCTGAACAGCTGCATATCACGGGGGCTGTTCGATGCTAATGCAGAACACCATAGGATGTTTTTGTGTTGGTTAAGGGCAGTCAGGTCTGGGGACAGTAATGGGGTCAGCCAGGACCTAGTAATGGTCTAATGGGGTCAGCGGGGCCTAGTAATGGTCTAATGGGGTCAGCCGGGGCCTAGTAATGGTCTAATGGGGTCAGCCGGGACCTAGTAATGGTCTAATGGGGTCAGCCGGGACCTAGTAATGGTCTAATGGGGTCAGCCAGGGCCTAGTAATGGTCTAATGGGGTCAGCCGGGACCTAGTAATGGTCTAATGGGGTCAGCCGGGACCTAGTAATGGTCTAATGGGGTCAGCCAGGGCCTAGTAATGGTCTAATGGGGTCAGCCAGGACCTAGTAATGGTCTAATGGGGTCAGCCATGACCTAGTAATGGTCTAATGGTGTCAGCCATGACCTAGTAATGGTCTAATGGGGTCAGCCAGGACCTAGTAATGGTCTAATGGGGTCAGCCAGGACCTAGTAATGGTTTTATGGGGTCAGCCAGGACCTAGCAATGGTCTAATGGGGTCAGCCAGGACCTAGTAATGGTCTAATGGGGTCAGCCAGGACCTAGTAATGGTCTAATGGTGTCAGCCAGGATCTAGCAATGGTCTAATGGGGTCAGCCAGGACCTAGTAATGGTCTAATGGGGTCAGCCAGGACCTAGTAATGGTCTAATGGTGTCAGCCAGGACCTAGTAATGGTCTAATGGGGTCAGCCAGGACCTAGTAATGGTCTAATTTTATTTTATTTATTTATTTCACCTTTATTTAACCAGGTAGGCAAGTTGAGAACAAGTTCCCATTTACAATTGCGACCTGGCCAAGATAAAGCAAAGCAGTTCGACACATACAACGACACAGAGTTACACCTGGAGCAAAACAAACACACAGTCAATAATACAGTATAAACAAGTCTATATACGATGTGAGCAATTGAGGTGAGATAAGGGAGGTAAAGGCAAAAAAAGGCCATGGTGGCAAAGTAAATACAATATAGCAAGTAAAACACTGGAATGGTAGATTTGCAATGGAAGAATGTGCAAAGTAGAAATAAAAATAATGGGGTGCAAAGGAGCAAAATAAATAAAGTCATGGCTGACCCCATTAGACCATTACTAGGTCCTGGCTGACCCCATTAGACCATTACTAGGTCCTGGCTGACCCCATTAGACCATTACTAGGTCCTGGCTGACCCTGTTAGACCATTACTAGGTCCTGGCTGACCCCATTAGACCATTACTAGGTCCTGGCTGACCCCATTAGACCATTACTAGGTCATGGCTGACCCTGTTAGACCATTACTAGGTCCTGGCTGACCCTGTTAGACCATTACTAGGTACTGGCTGACCCTGTTAGACCATTACTAGGTCCTGGCTGACCCTGTTAGACCATTACTAGGTCCTGGCTGACCCTGTTAGACCATTACTAGGTCATGGCTGACACCATTAGACCATTGCTAGATCCTGGCTGACACCATTAGACCATTACTAGGTCATGGCTGACACCATTAGACCATTACTAGGTCATGGCTGACCCTGTTAGACCATTACTAGGTCCTGGCTGACCCTGTTAGACCATTACTAGGTACTGGCTGACCCTGTTAGACCATTACTAGGTCCTGGCTGACCCTGTTAGACCATTACTAGGTCCTGGCTGACCCTGTTAGACCATTACTAGCTCCTGGCTGACCCTGTTAGACCATTACTAACTCCTGGCTGACCCTGTTAGACCATTACTAGGCCCCGGCTGACCCCATTAGACCATTACTAGGTCCTGGCTGACCCCAGGCCAATAAATTGAGTA
>NW_027013591.1:0-15774 GCF_036934945.1 Oncorhynchus masou masou | reverse complement strand
CCTTCCTCCCCCATACAGCCTCCCCTTCTCCCCCTTCCTCCCCCATAGAGCCTCCCCTTCTCCCACCTTCCTCCCCCATACAGCCTCCCCTTCTCCCTCCTCCCCCTGCAGGCCCCACTGCCCACTTCCTGCAGGGGCCACAGAGGGACAGGATGCAGCAGGAGAGAGGAGAGGGCAGCCATAAAAATATAAATGTACACGCAAATATACACACACACTATATATTTGGACATGGATATCTACAGCACAGACTCGTACTGTCGACACACAATTGCATTGCACACATGGATTACACACACACACACACACACACACACACAGCACACGCACACGCACACGCACACGCACACGCACACACACACACACACACACACACACACACACACACACACACACACACACACACACACACTCGTCCTTCCAGATGACATGTTTACGCTTCCCTATCCCTTCATACACACCCCAAACCCAAAATGAAAAATGTCTTTATTAGTACATAACAAGAACTGACTTTAGCTGCTGAGGAATGGGAGGTTGACTTTACCAAACCAAAGAACCTTAGCAGATAATCCCCAGCATGTCATGGGCAGTAAACGCTCACAGCGGGCTGTCCGTCATGGGCCGAGGCACTTCCAGATGTGGAACCAGGCTGAGGGTGGAGGGATGATGGGGAGAGGCTGAGAGGTGGAGGGATGGAGTGTGGAGGCTGGGGAGGAGGCTATAGAAGAGGCCTGGATGGAGGGTGGTGGCAGGCTGGTGAGGGAATGAGAGAGGGGTCTCTAGGTGGGGAGAAAGATGGACAGGACACTGACGTGTTATAGTTAATAATGGTAAAGGACTCAGAGGGACAGGACACAGACATGTTATAAATGTTGGTGAAGGACTCAGAGGGCCAGGACACTGACATGTTATAATTAATGATGGTGAAGAACTCAGAGGAACAGGACACTGAAATGTTATAAATGCTGGTGAAGGACTCAGAGGGAAAGAACACTGATATGTTATAAATACCAGTGAAGGACTCAGAGGGAAAGAACACTGATATGTTATAAATACCAGTGAAGGACTCAGAGGGAAAGGACACTGATATGTTATAAATACCAGTGAAGGACTCAGAGGGAAAGAACACTGATATGTTATAAATACCAGTGAAGGACTCAGAGGGAAAGAACACTGATATGTTATAAATACCAGTGAAGGACTCAGAGGGAAAGAACACTGATATGCTGAAAATACCAGTGAAGGACTCAGAGGGAAAGAACACTGATATGTTATAAATACCAGTGAAGGACTCAGAGGGAAAGAACACTGATATGTTATAAATACCAGTGAAGGACTCAGAGGAAAGAACACTGATATGTTATAAATACAAGTGAAGGACTCAGAGGGAAAGGACACTGATATGTTATAAATACCAGTGAAGGACTCAGAGGAAAGAACACTGATATGTTATAAATACCAGTGAAGGACTCAGAGGAAAGAACACTGATATGTTATAAATAAGGAAGGACTCAGAGGGAAAGAACACTGATATGTTATAAATACCAGTGAAGGACTCAGAGGAAAGAACACTGATATGTTATAAATAGAGGGGAAAGAACACAGTGAAGGACTCAGAGGGGAAAGAACACTGATATGTTATAAATACCAGTGAAGGACTCAGAGGGAAAGAACACTGATATGTTATAAATACCAGTGAAGGACTCAGAGGGAAAGAACACTGATATGTTATACTCAATGACGGTGAAGGACTCAGAAGGACAGGACCATGACATGCTATAAATATTGGAAGGACTAGAGGGACACGGACATGTTATAAATGCGGGTGAAGCACCAGAGGGACACAGACATGTTATAAATGCCAGAAGGACCAGAGGCACAGGACACAGACATGTTATAAATGCTGGTGAAGGACCAGCGGGACACAGACATAGTTATAAATGCTGGTGAAGGACCAGCGGGACACAGACATGTTATACATGCTGATGAAGGACCAGCGGGACACAGACATGTTATAAATGCTGGTGAAGGACCAGAGGGACACAGACATGTTATAAATGCTGGTGAAGGACCAGAGAGACACAGACATGTTATAAATGCTGGTGAATGAATCAGCGGACACAGACATGTTATAAATGCTGGTGAAGGACCAGCGGGACACAGACATGTTATAAATGCTGGCAGGAAGGGACCAGCGGGACACAGACATGTTATAAATGCTGGTGAAGGACCAGCGGGACACAGACATGTTATAAATGCTGGTGAAGGACCAGCGGGACACAGACATGTTATAAATGCTGGTGAAGGACCAGAGGGACACAGACATGTTATAAATGCTGGTGAAGGACCAGCGGGACACAGACATGTTATAAATGCTGGTGAAGGACCAGCGGGACACAGACATGTTATAAATGCTGGTGAAGGACCAGAGGGACACAGACATGTTATAAATGCTGGTGAAGGACCAGAGGGACACAGACATGTTATAAATGCTGGTGAAGGACCAGAGGGACACAGACATGTTATAAATGCTGGTGAAGGACCAGCGGGACACAGACATGTTATAAATGCTGGTGAAGGACCAGAGGGACACAGACATGTTATAAATGCTGGTGAAGGACCAGAGGGACACATACATGTTATAAATGCTGGTGAAGGACCAGCGGGACACAGACATGTTATAAATGCTGGTGAAGGACCAGCGGGACACAGACATGTTATAAATGCTGGTGAAGGACCAGCGGGACACAGACATGTTATAAATGCTGGTGAAGGACCAGAGGGACAGGACACAGACATGTTATAAATGCTGGTGAAGCACCAGAGGGACACAGACATGTTATAAATGTTGGTGAAGGACCAGAGGGACACAGACATGTTATAAATGCTGGTGAAGGACCAGAGGGACAGGACACAGACATGTTATAAATGCTGGTGAAGGACCAGAGGGACACAGACATGTTATAAATGCTGGTGAAGGACCAGAGGGACACAGACATGTTATAAATGTTGGTGAAGGACCAGAGGGACACAGACATGTTATAAATGCTCGTGAAGGACCAGAGGGACACAGACATGTTATAAATGCTGTTGAAGGACCAGTGGGACACAGACATCTTATAAATGCTCGTGAAGGACCAGAGGGACACAAACATGTTATAAATGCTGGTGAAGGACCAGAGGGACACAAACATGTTATAAATGCTGGTGAAGGACCAGAGGGGTCACGTTAATGGATGTCTGTGTTATTATATTAACACTTCATTTTGTTTATGTGTGGAATCACCAGACAGATGGTACTTTGAAGCTCAGTTGGTAGAGCATAGCGTTTGTAACAGCAGTGGTGTGGGCTTGATTATATTATTTCATTGTACATAGCATTGGTCAGTTCAGTGAATGAGGGAAACCAATGTATACATCTGCTTGTTGTTACGTGTGCCTGTGCAGAAATAGCAGTTTATACGCCCACGTTGTCTTTTTGATGTCCTCGTCCAAACCAAGGCCAAAATACATCCATCCTCTCGTTGTTTGGAAGCCAGCAGCATCTATGTCAGACTCTGTGCCACCACTTGTCCTGCTAACACTGTGATGAATGGATCCACAGACACAGATACAGTCATTCTGTAATTACACATCAGGCAGAAGCAGGCAGCGGTATTTTTCCATTTGTAGATCAATGCTGAACTATTGACATTGTTGCAGGTTAAACAAGACTGAGTTTATGCAGCCAACATCTTTCATTTATTCCCACTGATGTATTCTAGTCACAACTGTTGTCTGGCTCGCTCTTGTTTCCACTAAACGAAAAAAGGAGACTAGCAACCCGGACAAAGCAAGCCTTTCTTTTTCAATCCGTCCATTCTCTCATCGGGTAGGTCTATAGAAATCACTGTCCTCAAGATTCTTGCTCGCTGTTCGTCAGAGAATGTTTTTGTTTAAAGACATAAGGCAAAGTCAGCTGTTGTGACCTTAAAGAGCAGAGCGTCTCTCTCTGGTCTGCTATGTCCTTTTGATCTGGTCAGAGATGTACCTCTCTGATGCCTGTCCTATTAGTGGTGGGCCTTTTCACCGGCGTGCCTCTCGGGGTGATGGTGGCGATACCTAGAAAGGGCTACATTTCGATCCTGGTGGCTGATAAGGGCTGGCCCGTTGACGGGGCTGATGGCATCTGCTCTGGCTGTCTGTGGTTGCGCTCCAAGACAAATGCACCCTGGGAAGGTGAGCGCTGGCCGTTGTGGTCATATCAATCAATTACATTTTACTTTGTCAGATGAATTGTATGGAATTGCCGGTGCTGATAGGAACCTGTGTGTGTGGAGGTTAGGGGTGTGTATGTGTGTGTTGGTTCCAGGGATGCCCTTTGTTGCCCTTGGTGCTATAGATTTGGTTTTATCACATCATTTTAATATGGTTACCTTTTAATTCAGTTACACACTCAAAGTAATGGGAAATATATTTATTCAAGGTTTTCCTTTTTCTTGATGAATAAGTCATACAATTAAAATGCCATGCTTCCTTCAACACACTAGTCATGGCATCTAACTATTTGTAACGATAAACAGAACATAGCAACACAAGAGGACATTGTTGAATGTTGAATTCTCACTTCAACTGGGTGAGAAGAGTCAGTCCCCTCTCTGCACTCTCCATCCGCATTTACAACCACAGACCCCCTCCTTTGCTTATGAAAAGCTGGATTAATGACGTAACGTTCTGCTGATAATGATGTGGGAGACGAGCAGAGCCCTGCCGGACTTGATTGCCAAGTTGCTGTTGGACCGTGGTCAGACTGTGTTCGTCTTACTAATGAGATGCCACATAGGGAAGACGGAGCGACCCGGAGCACCCAGCGGTCATCGCAAAATAATTCCCATCCAGTTTTAGGTCGTAAAAACAAAGAGGATTTCAAGACAGGGAGGCCCAACGCATCCTGCTGGCCTGCCAACTGACCACATCATTCTGAGGGTTCATTTTTTCAGGATAGAATTTGGCAGGCCGCTACAACAACAGCTAGGTTAGCTCCAGTCTGGCCAAGGCAGTGTACTGTTTCTATTCCAGACAAAGCAGCTACGGCAGTAGGTTATGGAGGCCTGTGGTCCGTCCTTATCACTTGTGAGAACGCTGGTTGGCTCAGGGCTCTGACGTAGGGCCTATAGGCTCTGACAGCAGTAGGCTATGGGCTTGTGGTCCTCCATCTTCCTTATCAACCGCGTGGAGTCTGGCTCTGGCCTCGAGCTCTGAGGTAGCAGGCCCTTTAGCACTGCATATGCTGAGGACAGTAGTCAGATGAGTGGAGGTTAAACCAGTGTGTGTTTCCTCCTCCAGCAAATCTTCCATCTCCCCCTTCGGCTGAAGCCCAGTTCACAGTCTCTTAACTTCTCTGCTTCTCTTCTCTTCTCAGCAGGTAGTGTAGTGGGTATGTGATCCCCCTGTCTCCTCTCCTCTCCTCTCCTCTCCTCCTCCCTCTCTCTCTCCTCTCCTCTCCTCTCCTCTCCTCTCCTCTCCTCTCCTCTCCTCTCCTCTCCTCTCCTCTCTCTCCCTCTTCCCTCCTCTCCTCTCGTCTCCTCTCCTCTTCTCTTCTCTTCTCTGCAGAGCAGTGGGTCAGTTTAGGCTCCCTGTCATTGGGTGAGACTCATTGGGGGGCATTAAAGTGTAAACCAAGAAGAAAAAACAAAGGGCTTAGGCAAATCAGATGGCTCAAACAACAACAACAAACACTTACACTCTGTAATCTTCTTGAAATGAATGAGGGGAGCCCCCTTAGCCGAGCAGGGCGGAGGGTGGATAATGATCCCCGGACCGAGGATGAAGGGAGGGAGGAGAAAGAAGGAGGCAGTGGATCAGGCAGAAGGTGAGAACGGGATAGGGGGATTAGGAGAGGACTCCACCAGAATCAAACAGGACTCTGGCCAAAGGGATCTCTCTTTTCCTCCCTTCCCAAACTTCAAAAAGTCTGCCCTAAGCTGGAAGTAGGTGTCAGTAATCCCTCTGTGGATGTAGATCTATGCTGCAGACTCAGGCCTCGCCTTTCATCCTGCAGGCTGCTTGTACAGCATGCTCTAGACTCTTCCTCCATCTCCCTCATCTCCATGGCCTGGGAAGGTAAACTTTTGCACTGTGGCCCCCATTGCAGATCACAGGGATCCATCTGTTTACGACTCGCTCATTATCTCTTTATTAGTGAACTAACTCGTCACCAGCTCGCAGATCAGAGCTTAAATATGTAGACTACGGTAGAGCGCTGGTGGAGTGGTTTGTGGAGACTGTTGTATGGTTTGTAGATCACAGCCTAGGCAGATGGATGTGTAGGCCTACTTTAGGAAGACCCGAAAAATTGCCAAAGACTCTCGTCACCCAAGCCATAGACTGTTCACTCCACTACCATCCGGCAAATGGTACCGGGCATGTCGGCTCTCGGACCAACAGGCTCTGAGACACCGTCACCCCAAGCCATACGACTGCTAAATGGCCAGAATGCTAAATAGTCAATTAATGGTACCTAAACTATCTGCACAGACACACCATGTACAGAACTCACTCCCACACACATTACATTGACACTCCCACAAAACAGAAAACACATTCACATACACAACATACGCACACACATAACGCACACACATACTGACACAACACAAACACACATACATACAGATTACAGACAGCACACACACTTTTACTCTCATCATTTGCTGCTGCTACTCTGTATTTATTATTATTATTATCTATCCTGATTCCTAGTCACTTTATCCTGCTTTCATGTACATATCAACCTCAAATACCTCATACCTATGCACATTGATCTGGTACTGGTGCATCCTGTATATAGCTCCACATTGATCTGGTACTGGTGCATCCTGTATATAGCTCCATGATCTGGTACTGTACTTTCTGTATATAGCTCCACATTGATCTGGTACTGGTACTCCCTGTATATAGCTCCACATTGATCTGGTACTGGTACTTTCTGTATATAGCTCCACATTGATCTGGTACTGGTACTTTCTGTATATAGCTCCACATTGATCTGGTACTGGTACTCCCTGTATATAGCTCCACATTGATCTGGTACTGGTACTTCCTGTATATAGCTCCACATTGATCTGGTACTGGTGCATCCTGTATATAGCTCCACATTGATCTGGTACTGGTGCATCCTGTATATAGCTCACATTGATCTGGTACTGGTACTCCTTCTCCACATTGTATACTTTCTGCTCCACTCCACATTGATCTGGTACTGGTACTCCCTGTATACTCCCTGTAGCTCCTGGTACTGGTACTTTCTGATCTGGTACTGGGTACTTTCTGTATATAGCTCCACATTGATCTGGTACTGGTACTTTCTGTATATAGCTCTTGATATATAGCTCCACATTGATCTGGTACTGGTACTTTCTCCACATTGATATATTCCTGATTATAGCTCCACATTGATCTGGTACTGGTACTTTCTGTATATAGCTCCACATTGATCTGGTACTGGTACTTTCTGTATATAGCTCCACATTGATCTGGTACTGGTACTTTCTGTATATAGCTCCACATTGATCTGGTACTGGTACTTTCTGTATATAGCTCCACATTGATCTGGTGCTGGTACTCCCTGTATATAGCATTGATCTGGTACTGGTACTTTCTGTATGGTACAGCTCCACATTGATCTGGTACTGGTACTTTCTGTATACAGCTATTCTTGTTTATTATTTTATTCCTCTTGTGTTACGAAACTATCATTTCTTGATAAAGTTTACACCAGTTGTATTTGGCGCATGTGACAAATAACATTTGATTTGATTTGGAAATATACTTTACATTAGCTACCAATGGCAACTTCACTACACTGAAGAAGATTCATTCAATTCCCAATGATTGTCACTATTACCTGTCTGTCTCTACTCCATGGTTGTCACTATTACCTTTCTGTCTCCACTCCATGTTTGTCACTATTACCTGTCTGTCACTACTCCATGGTTGTCACTATTACCTGTCTGTCTCCACTCCATGGTTGTCACTATTACCTGTCTGTCTCCATCCATGGTTGTCACTATTACCTGTCTGTCTCCACTCCATGGTTGTCACTATTACCTGTCTGTCTCTACTCCATGGTTGTCACTATTACCTGTCTGTCACTACTCCATGGTTGTCACTATTACCTGTCTGTCTCCACTCCATGGTTGTCACTATTACCTGTCTGTCTCCCACTCCCATGGTTGTCACTATTACCTGTCTGTCTCCACTCCATGGTTGTCACTATTACCTTTCTGTCTCCACTCCCATGGTTGTCACTATTACCTTTTCTGTCTCCACTCCATGTTTCTCACTATTACCTGTCTGTCACTACTCCATGGTTGTCACTATTACCTGTCTGTCTCCACTCCATGTTTCTCACTATTACCTGTCTGTCACTACTCCATGGTTGTCCGGGTAGGATGAAGGAAAGCATCAGCAGGGGATTTTTTACTGTAGATATTAGGTCTGAGTTCTTAGTGTCACAACTGTCACAAACATCCTTTGGTCATGTTTTGAGATCCCTTTGAAATGTGACACCGATGACTATTGTAGTTTGATTTATTTGCCACTTCTTTACCCTTTTCAATTTAACAGAATGGGAAGAAGAGAAAATAAATGGAGGCGTGGAATTGAGAAAATAAGTAGGTTTTGTAATGTTTAAAGGGGCCCAGAGCAAAGCCCATTGTATGTGTAGGAGCCCTCCCCTCCTCTCTTCCTCCTCTGGCTGCATCCAGAACAGACAGGCCTCATCAAACACTCTGCCATCCTCTGGTGTGATGTTAATACATGCACAATATTTCAATACTGGATGATAGATGTATTCCGTCCATGACATTAGACATAGACAGCTGGAGAAGCCCCTGAAATAAACAGAATCGTAACATTTTTGGACTGTATTGTGGGAAATACATTCATGGTTATTTATTGTGCCATTCAATCAATCAATCAAATGTATTTATAAAGCCCTTCTTACATCAGCTGATGTCACAAAGTGATGTACAGAAACCCAGTCCAAAACCCCAAACAGCAAGCAATGCAGGTGTAGAAGCACGGTTCCTAGGAAAAACTCTGTAGGAAGAAACCTAGAGAGGAACCAGGCCATTAAATTGCATAGCCAGTTATAGAGATTGTAAAGTGGCTGTTCCACTGATGTCAGAAGGTGAATTCACCAATTTGTAAGTCGCTCTGGATAAGAGCGTCTGCTAAATGACTTAAATGTAAATGTAAATGTATTTAGCTGTTTGTATATCTGCTGTTATAGCTGCTGATTTAGAAGAAAAAGAAACACACACCTATTTAGGCGAGGTGCTGGCTAGCGGAGTAGAAAACTTGAAAATAAAAGAGAGCCGCACACTCTAGGAGCTCAGATGCAAAAATGTAATTACCAACGTTTCGACAGCCAAGCTGTCTTCATCGGGTATAATCACAAACACTGCGGGATGACTCGTTTATGTAGTGTCAAAAGACACAGGTGTCTGTAATCATGGCCAAGAGAGGCCTAATATCATTGGTTAATTATCAAATATTAAAATGGCATACAAAGAACAGCATACAAACATCAAATGGATAGCATACAATCATAAATTCATTTGACCACACAAGCTTATAAACAATTATACTGGCAAAGTCACAATATCCACAAGAATGGCTTCAGATCAAAGTCTATGTTGAGACCGAAGGGAGCAAGTGTCTTTCAGTTAAAGATCCAGGCAGCCTCTCGTTTTAACAATAAATAATCGCTGCTGATTTATCTGCAGTTATAGCTGTTGATTTAGGTGCTGATTTAGCTGTTCATGTCTCTGCTGATTTCTCTGTTGATTTTAGGTGCTGATTTAGCTGTTGATTTAGCTGTTGATTTAGCTGCTGATTTAGCTGCTGATTTATCTGTTGATTTAGGTGCTGATTTAGCTGTTGATTTCTCTGCTGATTTCTCTGTTGATTTTTGTGCTGATTTAGCTGCTGATTTAGCTGCTGATTTACCTGCTCTTATAGCTGCTGATTTAGCTGCTAATTTATCTGTTTATTTAGGTGCTGATTATCTGCTGATGGAGTTGTTGATTTATCTGCTGTTATAGCTGTTGATTTATGTGCTGTTATAGCTGTCGATTTAGCTGCTGTTATAGCTGTTGATTTACCTTCTGTTATAGCTGTTGATTTAGCTGCTGTTACAGCTGTTGATTTAGCTTCTGTTATAGCTGTTGATTTAGCTGCTGTTATAGCTGTTGATTTATCTGCTGTTATAGCTGTTGATTTATCTGCTGTTATAGCTGTTGATTTATCTGCTGTTATAGCTGTTGATTTAGCTTCTGTTATAGCTGTTGATTTAGCTGCTGTTATAGCTGTCTATTTAGCTGCTGATATAGCTGTTGATTTCGCTGCTGTTAAAGCTGTTGATTTAGCTGCTGTTATAGCTGTTGATTTAGCTTCTGTTATAGCTGTTGATTTAGCTGCTGTTACAGCTGTTGATTTCGCTGCTGTTATAGCTGTTGATTTAGCTGCTGTTATAGCTGTTGATTTAGCTGCTGTTAAAGCTGTTGTTTTAGCTTCTGTTATAGCTGTTGATTTATCTGCTGTTATAGCTGTTGATTTAGCTGCTGTTATAGCTGTTGATTTAGCTGCTGTTATAGCTGTTGATTTAGCTGCTGTTACAGCTGTTGATTTAGCTGCTGTTATAGCTGTTGATTTAGCTGCTGTTACAGCTGTTGATTTAGCTGCTGTTATAGCTGTCTATTTAGCTGCTGATACAGCTGTTGATTTAGCTGCTGTTATAGCTGTTGATTTAGCTTCTGTTATAGCTGTTGATGTAGCTGCTGTTACAGCTGTTGATTTAGCTGCTGTTATAGCTGTCTATTTAGCTGCTGATACAGCTGTTGATTTAGCTGCTGTTATAGCTGTTGATTTAGCTTCTGTTATAGCTGTTGATGTAGCTGCTGTTACAGCTGTTGATTTAGCTGCTGTTATAGCTGTTGATTTAGCTTCTGTTATAGCTGTTGATTTAACTGCTGTTATAGCTGTTGATTTAGCTTATGTTATAGCTGTTGATTTAGCTGCTGTTATAGCTGTTGATTAAGCTGCTGTTAGAGCTGTTGATTTGGCTGCTGTTAGAGCTGTTGATTTGGCTGCTGTTATAGCTGTTGATTTAGCTTCTGTTAAAGCTGTTGATTTAGCTGCTGTTATAGCTGTTGATTTAGCTGCTGTTAGAGCTGTTGATTTGGCTGCTGTTATAGCTGTTGATTAAGCTGCTGTTAGAGCTGTTGATTTGGCTGCTGTTAGAGCTGTTGATTTGGCTGCTGTTATAGCTGTTGATTTAGCTTCTGTTAAAGCTGTTGATTTAGCTGCTGTTATAGCTGTTGATTTGGCTGCTGTTAGAGCTGTTGATTTATCTGATGTTATAGCTGTTGATTTATCTGCTGTTAAAGCTGTTGATTTAGCTTCTGTTGTAGCTGTTTATTTAGCTGCTGTTACAGCTGTTGATTTAGATGCTGTTAGAGCTGTTGATTTAGCTTCTGTTATAGCTGTTGATTTAGCTGCTGTTACAGCTGTTGTTTTAGCTGCTGTTAGAGCTGTTGATGTGGCTGCTGTTATAGCTGTTGATTTAGCCGTTGATTTAGCTGCTGTTAAAGCTGTTGATTTAGCCTTTGATTTAGCTGTTGATTTAGCTGCTGTTAGAGCTGTTGATTTAGCTGCTGGTAGAGCTGTTGATTTGGCTGCTGTTATAGCTGTTGATTTAGCTTCTGTTAAAGCTGTTGATTTAGCTGCTGTTATAGCTGTTGATTTGGCTGCTGTTAGAGCTGTTGATTTGGCTGCTGTTAGAGCTGTTGATTTATCTGCTGTTATAGCTGTTGATTTAGCTGCTGTTAAAGCTGTTGATTTAGTTGTAGCTGTTTATTTAGCTGCTGTTATAGCTGTTGATTTGGATGCTGTTAGAGCTATTTGATTTAGCTTCTGTTATAGCTGTTGATTTAGCTGCTGTTACAGCTGTTGTTGTTGCTTCTATTAGAGCTGTTGATGTGGCTGCTGTTATAGCTGTTGATTTAGCTGTTGATTTAGCTGCTGTTAAAGCTGTTGATTTAGCTGTTGTTTTAGCTGCTGTTAAAGCTGTTGATGTAGCTGCTGTTACAGTTGTTGATTTGGCTGCTGTTAGAGCTGTTGATTTGGCTGCTGTTATAGCTGTTGATTTATCTTCTGTTAAAGCTGTTGATTTAGCTGTTGTTATAAAGCTGTTGATTTAGCTGCTGTTAGAGCTGTTGATTTGGCTGCTGTTATGGCTGTTGATTTAGCTGTTGTTTGATTTAGCTGCTGTTAAATTTAGCTGTTAGAGCTGTATTTGGCTGTTACATTTAGTTGATTTAGCTTCTGTTATGTAGCTGTTACATTTGTTGATTTAGCTACTGTTATAGCTGTTGATTTAGCTGCTGTTATAGCTGTTGATATATCTGCTGTTATAGCTGTTGATTTATCTGCTGTTATAGCTGTTGATTTATCTGCTGTTATAGCTGTTGATTTAGCTTCTGTTGTAGCTGTTGATTTAGCTGCTGTTACAGCTGTTGATTTAGATGCTGTTATAGCTGTTGATTTAGCTTCTGTTATAGCTGTTGATTTAGCTGCTGTTACAGCTGTTGATTTAGCTTCTGTTATAGCTGTTGATTTAATAGCTGTTGATTTAGCTGTTGATTTAGCTGCTGTTAAAGCTGTTGATTTAGCTGGTGTTATAGCTGTTGATTTAGCTGCTGTTATAGCTGTTGATGTAGCTGTTGATTTAGCTGCTGTTAAAGCTGTTGATTTAGCTGATGTTATAGCTGTTGATTTAGCCTCTGTTATAGCTGTTGATTTAGCTGCTGATATAGCTGTTGATTTAGCTGCTGTTATAGCTGTTGATTTATCTTCTGTTATAGCTGTTGATTTAGCTGCTGTCACAGCTGTTTATTTAGCTGCTGTTATAGCTATTGATTTAGCTTCTGTTATAGCTGTTGATTTAGCTGCTGTTATAGCTGTTGATTTAGCTTCTGTTATAGCTGTTGATTTAGCTGCTGTTGTAGCTGTTGATTTAGCTGCTGTTAGAGCTGTTGATTTGGCTTGCTGTTATAGCTGTTGATTTAGCTGTTGATTTAGCTGCTGTTAAAGCTGTTGATTTAGCTGGTGTTATAGCTGTTGATTTAGCTGCTGTTATAGCTGTTGATTTAGCTACGTCTGCACTGCTTCTGATCTACATTTCTATAATTACTGATGTTAGTTCCCTTATCATGGAGTCATTTCCAAGGCAGGTTGGTCAGTAATGCTTAGCCCTGTGTGGCCATGGCTAGGTGTAAAAGCTTGACCTCTCGGTAGGACACCAGAGTGACTTTCATTAGCTAGACCCTCTGGTTTATCCCCCTCTGAGTTTACTGATGGGAAAACACAGTAGGTAAAGGGAGTGAATTTAGATTAAAGGGCACTGTTTGTCATAATTGAGTGGGATAATGTAAGCTACCTTGTAGTGCTAATCAATGCAGGTAATGTAAATATACATTATCCGTATAAATACAGAATAATTTGCTCTTGTGTATATTGTTTTACTAAAGATATGAAAAAATGATATAATTTCACAAACTTTGTGAAAAGATGCACTAAACCTGAGTGTGCTGTTGTTTTGGTTGTTGTTGTTGTTTTATTTTCATTAACGCCGTTATCAGGCTGTCTTCTTGTGCGGTTTGGAAGGCTGACAGGGCCCACTGTACAGCTTGCTACGCACTGGTGACATACACTGACATGTTTGAAACAAGCATGGATGGGCCCACAAATTCACACACACACTCTCCTCTGTCTCTCTCTCTCTCTCGCTCTCTCTCACTGTACAGGACTCAATCACTAGTACAGCACCCCTCGTAGGCTAAGCTAGCTACACCACACCATCTCTCTCTCCAAAGGCCTCTTGATTTCCCAGCATGCTCTGTATCACCTCCCACATCCCACACCTCCCCATTTCCTTTCAAGCCTGGTCACAGTTGTTTTATATTTTCATCTGGCCGCCCGAGGATATTTATCTGCATGAGTTTAATGTGGCGGTCAACTAACTGAAGCACTGCTGCTTTGTTTTTCAAACAGTAACAGTTGCAGGGCCAGAAAACACCAGCATTAGCCTGGCTAATTACTGCATCCAGCTCCATCTCACAAATGTGCCGGTGAAAACCCAAACCATTAATGTGTGTAATTATACTGTAATTGCGTGGTAATTATACTTCTAAAGCACACTCACCTCCTCTCAGCCCCAAAGGCAGGTATATTCCATGCTGCCTGTTCCCCAACAGATTAGAGCTGTAGATGTCTCTACCATGGAGAAAACGGATTAAGGACTGTCGCAGTATTCTTCAAGTGTATCCTCTCCTCACTTCAGTTGTACATTTTTGGGGGGTTTTGTTTGTTTTCAGATGTGATTTCACAGAACGGGCGCATAAACATGTACACAATACTGCTGGGGGTGGAGGAAATTCTTTTCAAGAGACCAGGGGAAATCCATTCACCAGGTAGCTGAGTGGGACTGAATGTGTGTTTATGGTTGAACATAGATTTTTCTCTGTGTTAACATTTTTGTCTACATAGATATTTCTGTGTGAATGAATATTTCTGTACATTTTGAAATGTGTGTGTTTGTGTAACTGCATGAGCACGTCAGGGTTTCAGTTAGCTGTAATAGCTGGCTTTTGTCCAATAGAAATAATTGAAAAGACGAAATTTGTGCTAGCCAATTGTCCGGGAGAAGAAGAACAACATCCCATTGCCGAAATACTGCTTTTAGACTTCTGATTGATAGAAATAACAGTCGATGGACATACATTTGACTGGTCTTATTAATCTGTCTATAGGTTCATTTGCATCATTTTGTGGAATTAAATTGGTGTGAGTTTACAGTATATTAATTTTGTATCTTTTTTATCACACGCCTACATCATACAGATACAGAGCCTTTGAGTGTAAAATCTGTCTGACACTGCAAGAGCTGATGCTGCAGCATCTGGTGGTGCTTTCAAGACAACTGGGAACTCTGAAAATACGAGGTCAAATCATGAAGTCAGTGACCTTCAAGTCGGAAAGTCAGAGCTCTAGAAAGAGGCCCGAGTTCCCGAGTTGGAATTCCAAGTTGGCGACATTTCAAAACGATTTTTCCCAGTCGGAGCTTGTTTTTTTCCCAGTTGTCTTGAATGCACTGAAGTTGGAAGTCTGAGATTCCCGAGTTCCGAGTTTGCAGTTATTGTGAACACAGCATCAAACGGCAGGTTTCGTCAACACTTCACACACCACTTTGCAATGAGCTGGAGGCAGTATGCATTTTGAAAACATGTACTTAATTGTTTGAAACCTGAACGTTTTAATACGTATTATAAAGCATGTCTTACCTTGCTTCAAAGTAGCCCATTAGACCTCCTCTCTTTCTAAATTTCTAACAGATAATTTCATCTCTGTCACATGAAACTGCTCGCATGTGCAGTGCCCTTTTGACAACGACATTTTCCCACTAATTGCATTATGGAACAAACATTTGTGCGTAGCCTACTGCCTTGTGTGCATTGCTGCACTTATAATGTGAAGAAATACATTATATGTTCTGTTAATATGAATGACCACATTCTAAATGTGATTTCTGTCATTCTGAGCACCGTGGGTGGACGCCTTAATCAGGTTACGCACCCAATGCAAATGGATCTGGTCAATTTCTCAAATATCCAGTAAATTAAAATGTTGCAGGTCATATGTAAGGCACCAGCATTTTCTAACGGGAAACCC
>NW_027013590.1:0-15775 GCF_036934945.1 Oncorhynchus masou masou | reverse complement strand
ACTATATCTAACCCTAAAGACTAGTGTGTATTACTATATCTAACCCTAAAGACTAGTGTGTATTACTATATCTAACCCTAAAGACTAGTGTGTATTACTATATCTAACCCTAAAGACTAGTGTGTATTACTATATCTAACCCTAAAGACTAGTGTGTATTACTATATCTAACCCTAAAGACTAGTGTGTATTACTATATATAACCCTAAAGACTAGTGTGTATTACTATATCTAACCCTAAAACTAGTGTGTATTACTATATCTAACCCTAAAGACTAGTGTGTATTACGATATCTAACCCTAAAGACTAGTGTGTATTACTATATATAACCCTAAAGACTAGTGTGTATTACTATATCTAACCCTAAAGACTAGTGTGTATTACTATATCTAACCCTAAAGACTAGTGTATTACTATATCTAACCCTAAAGACTAGTGTGTATTATATATCTAACCCTAAAACTAGTGTGTATTACTATATCTAACCTAAAGACTAGTGTGTATTACTAAAGACTAGTATAACCCTAAAGACTAGTGTGTATTACTATATCTAACCCTAAAGACTAGTGTGTATTACTATATCTAACCTAGTGTGTATTACTATATCTAACCCTAAAGACTAGTGTGTATTACTATATCTAACCCTAAAGACTAGTGTGTATTACTATATATAACCCTAAAGACTAGTGTATTACTATATCTAACCCTAAAGACTAGTGTGTATTACTATATATAACCCTAAAGACTAGTGTGTATTACTATATCTAACCCTAAAGACTAGTGTGTATTACTATATCTAACCCTAAAGACTAGTGTGTATTACTATATCTAACCCTAAAGACTAGTGTGTATTAGAATATCTAACCCTAAAGACTAGTGTGTATTACTATATATAACCCTAAAAACTAGTATGTATTACTATATCTAACCCTAAAACTAGTGTGTATTACTATATCTAACCCTAAAGACTAGTGTGTATTACTATATCTAACCCTAAAGACTAGTGTGTATTACTATATCTAACCCTAAAGACTAGTGTGTATTACTATATCTAACCCTAAAGACTAGTGTGTATTACTATATCTAACCCTAAAGACTAGTGTGTATTACTATATCTAACCCTAAAGACTAGTGTGTATTACTATATCTAACCCTAAAGACTAGTGTTTATTACTATATATAACCCTAAAGACTAGTATGTATTACTATATCTAACCCTAAAGACTAGTGTGTATTATTACCCTATATCTATAACCCTAAAGACTAGTGTTTATTACTATATAACCCTAAAGACTATGTGTATTACTATATCTAACCCTAAAGACTAGTATGTATTACTATATCTAACCCTAAAGACTAGTGTGTATTACTATATCTAACCCTAAAGACTAGTGTATTACTATATCTAACCCTAAAGACTAGTGTGTATTACTATATCTAACCCTAAAGACTAGTGTGTATTACTATATCTAACCCTAAAGACTAGTGTGTATTACTATATCTAACCCTAAAGACTAGTGTGTATTACTATATCTAACCCTAAAGACTAGTGTGTATAACTATATCTAACCCTAAAGACTAGTGTATATTACTATATCTAACCCTAAAGACTAGTGTGTATTACTATATCTAACCCTAAAGACTAGTGTGTATTACTATATCTAACCCTAAAGACTAGTGTGTATTACTATATCTAACCCTAAAGACTAGTGTATTACTATATCTAACCCTAAAGACTAGTGTGTATTACTATATCTAACCCTAAAGACTAGTGTGTATTACTATATCTAACCCTAAAGACTAGTGTGTATTACTATATCTAACCCTAAAGACTAGTGTGTATTACTATATCTAACCCTAAAGACTAGTGTGTATTACTATATCTAACCCTAAAGACTAGTGTGTATTAGAATATCTAACCCTAAAGACTAGTGTGTATTACTATATAACCCTAAAGACTATATATAATCTAACCTAAAAACTAGTGTGTATTACTATATCTAACCCTAAAGACTAGTGTGTATTACTATATCTAACCCTAAAGACTAGTGTGTATTACTATATCTAACCCTAAAGACTAGTGTGTATTACTATATCTAACCCTAAAGACTAGTGTGTATTACTATATCTAACCCTAAAGACTAGTGTATTAACTATATCTAACCCTAAAGACTAGTGTGTATTACTATATCTAACCCTAAAGACTAGTGTGTATTACTATATCTAACCTAAAGACTAGTGTGTATTACTATATCTAACCCTAAAGACTAGTGTGTATTACTATATCTAACCCTAAAGACTAGTGTGTATTACTATATCTAACCCTAAAGACTAGTGTGTATTACTATATCTAACCCTAAAGACTAGTGTGTATTACTATATCTAACCCTAAAGACTAGTATGTATTACTATATCTAACCCTAAAGACTAGTGTGTATTACTATATATAACCCTAAAGACTAGTGTGTATTACTATATCTAACCCTAAAGACTAGTGTGTATTACTATATCTAACCCTAAAGACTAGTGTGTATTTACTGTGAGCAATAAGCCCCAAGGGGTTGTGATCCAACATACCACAAACCCCTGAGGTGCATTAAGGCTAATAAAAGTTGTCATCCCCTGGTATTTTTTTATTTTATTTATTTATTTCACCTTTATTTAACCAGGTAGGCAAGTTGAGAACAAGTTCTCATTTACAATTGCGACCTGGCCAAGATAAAGCAAAGCAGTTCGACACATACAACAACACAGAGTTACACATGGAGAAAAACAAACATACAGTCAATAATACAGTATAAACAAGTCTATATACGATGTGAGCAAATGAGGTGAGATAAGGGAGGTAAAGGCAAAAAAAGGCCATGGTGGCAAAGTAAATACAATATAGCAAGTAAAACACTGGAATGGTAGATTTGCAATGGAAGAATGTGCAAAGTAGAAATAAAAATAATGGGGTGCAAAGGAGCAAAATAAATAAATTAAATACAGTAGGGAAAGAGGTAGTTGTTTGGGCTAAAATTTAGGTGGGCTATGTACAGGTGCAGTAATCTGTGAGCTGCTCTGACAGTTGGTGCTTAAAGCTAGTGAGGGAGATAAGTGTTTCCAGTTTCAGTGCTTTTGTAGTTCGTTCCAGTCATTGGCAGCAGAGAACTGGAAGGAGAGGCAGCCAAAGAAAGAATTGGTTTTGGGGGTGACTAGAGAGATATACCTGCTGGAGTGTGTGCTACAGGTGGGAGATGCTATGGTGACCAGCGAGCTGAGATAAGGGGGGACTTTACCTAGCAGGGTCTTGTAGATGACATGGAGCCAGTGGGTTTGGCGACGAGTATGAAGCGAGGGCCAGCCAACGAGAGCGTACAGGTCGCAATGGTGGGTAGTATATGGGGCTTTGGTGACAAAACGGATTGCACTGTGATAGACTGCATCCAATTTGTTGAGTAGGGTATTGGAGGCTATTTTGTAAATGACATCGCCAAAGTCGAGGATTGGTAGGATGGTCAGTTTTACAAGGGTATGTTTGGCAGCATGAGTGAAGGATGCCTTGTTGCGAAATAGGAAGCCAATTCTAGATGTAACTTTGGATTGGAGATATTTGATATGGGTCTGGAAGGAGAGTTTACAGTCTAACAAGACACCTAAGTATTTGTAGTTGTCCACGTATTCTAAATCAGAGCCGTCCAGAGTAGTGATATTGGACAGGCGGGTAGGAGCGGGTAGCGATCGGTTGAAGAGCATGCATTTAGTTTTACTTGTATTTAAGAGCAATTGGAGGCCACGGAAGGAGAGTTGTATGGCATTGAAGCTTGCCTGGAGGGTTGTTAACACAGTGTCCAAAGAAGGGCCAGAAGTATACAGAATGGTGTCGTCTGCGTAGAGGTGGATCAGAGACTCACCAGCAGCAAGAGCGTATAAGGTGGTATAAGGTGTGATATACCACAGCTGTCAGCCAATCAGCATCAGGGCTCGAAATATCCAGCATATAATTAAGCAATAAAGCACAAGAGGGTGTGGTATATAGCCAATATACCACGGCTAAGGGCTGTTCTTCGGCACGATGCAACCACAATTTCTTGAGGTGCCTTATTGATATTACAAACTGTTTACCAACGTAATTACATCACCCATCTGACAGAGCCGCGCTGCTACAGTACTGACAACATGACCTATCTGACAGAGCCGCGCTGCTACAGTACTAACAACATTACCTATCTGACAGAGCCGTCCTGCTACAGTACTGACAACATTACCTATCTGACAGAGCCGTGCTGCTACAGTACTGACAACATTACCTATCTGTCAGAGCCGTGCTGCTACAGCACTGACAACATTACCTATCTGACAGAGCCGTGCCGCTACAGTACTGACAACATTACCTATCTGACAGAGCCGTGCCGCTACAGTACTGACAACATTACCTATCTGACAGAGCCGTGCCACTACAGTACTGACAACATTACCTATCTGACAGAGCCGCGCTGCTACAGTACTGACAACATTACCCATCTGACAGAGCCGCGCTGCTACAGTACTGACAACATTACCTATCTGACAGAGCCGTGCTGCTACAGTACTGACAACATTACCCATCTGACAGAGCCCGCTGCTGCTACAGTACTGACAACATTACCTATCTGACAGAGCCGTGCTGCTACAGTACTGACAACATTACCCATCTGACAGAGCCGTGCTGCTACAGTACTGACAACATTACCCATCTGACAGAGCCGTGCTGCTACAGTACTGACAACATTACCTATCTGACAGAGCCGTGCTGCTACAGTACTGACAACATTACCCATCTGACAGAGCCGTGCTGCTACAGTACTGACAACATTACCCATCTGACAGAGCCGTGCTGCTACAGTACTGACAACATTACCTATCTGACAGAGCCGTGCTGCTACAGTACTGACAACATTACCTATCTGACAGAGCCGTGCTGCTAAAGTAATGACAACATTACCTATCTGACAGAGCCGCACTGTTACAGTACTAACAACATTACCTATCTGACAGAGCCGCGCTGCTACAGTACTGACAACATTACCTATCTGACAGAGCCGTGCTGCTACAGTACTGACAACATTACCTATCTGACAGAGCCGTGCTGCTACAGTACTGACAACATTACCTATCTGACAGAGCCGTGCTGCTACAGTACTGACAACATTACCTATCTGACAGAGCGTTGCTGCTACAGTACTGACAACATTACCTATCTGACAGAACGCGCTGCTACAGTACTGACATTACCTATCTGACAGAGCCGCAGTTGCCAGTACTGACAACATTACCTATCTGACAAGAGCCGCGCTGCTACAGTATTGACAACATTACCTATCTGACAGAGCCGTGCCGCTACAGTACTGACAACATTACCTATCTGACAGAGTTGTGCCGCTACAGTACTGACAACATTACAGTACTGACAACATTACCTATCTGACAGAGCCGCGTTGCTACAGTACTGACAACATTACCCATCTGACAGAGCCGCTTGCCAGTACCGACAACATTACCTATCTGACAGAGCCGCGGTTGCTACAGTACTGACAACATTACCCATCTGACAGAGTCAGCTTGCCACAGTACTGACAAAGTATTACCTATCTGACAGAGCCGCGGTGCTACAGTACTGACAACATTACCCATCTGACAGAGCCTGCACTGACAACATTACCCATCTGACAGAGCTACTACTGACAACATTACCTATCTGACAGAGCCGCGGTTGCTACAGTACTGACAACATTACCCATCTGGACAGAGCCGTGCAACATTACCCATCTGACAGAGCCGTACAGTACTGACAACATTACCTATCTGACAGAGCCGTTGCTACAGTACTGACAACATTACCTATCTGACAGAGCCGCAGTTGCTAAAGTAATGACAACATTACCTATCTGACAGAGCCGCACTGTTACAGTACTAACAACATTACCTATCTGACAGAGCCGCTGCTACAGTACTGACAACATTACCTATCTGACAGAGCCGTGCTGCTACAGTACTGACAACATTACCTATCTGACAGAGCCGTACAGTACTGACAACATTACAGACAGAGCCCGCTACAGTACTGACAACATTACCTATCTGACAGAGCCGTTGCTGCTACAGTACTGACAACATTACCTATCTGACAGAGCCGTGCTGCTACAGTACTGACATTACCTATCTGACAGAGCCGTGCTGCTACAGTACTGACAACATTACCTATCTGACAAGAGTCACGTTGCCAGCAGTCGACGACATTACCTATCTGACAGAGCCGGCTGCACAGTACTGACAACATTACCTATCTGGACAGAGCCGCGCTGCTACAGTACTGACAACATTACCTATCTGACAGAGCCGCGCTGCTACAGTACTGACAACATTACCTATCTGACAGAGCCGCTGCTACAGTACTGACAACATTACCTATCTGACAGAGCCGCGCTGCCACAGTACTGACAACATTACCTATCTGACAGAGCCGCTCTGCTACAGTACTGACAACATTACCTATCTGACAGAGTCAAAGCTGCTACAGTACTGACAACATTACCTATCTGACAGAGCCGTGCTGCTACAGTACTGACAACATTACCCATCTGACAGAGCCGTGCTGCTACAGTACTGACAACATTACCCATCTGACAGAGCCGTTAACTGCTACAGTACTGACAACATTACCTATCTGACAGAGCCGTGCTGCTACAGTACTGACAACATTACCTATCTGACAGAGCCGTGCTGCTACAGTACTGACAACATTACCTATCTGACAGAGCCGTGCTGCTACAGTACTGACAACATTACCTATCTGACAGAGCCGCGCTGCTACAGTACTGACAACATTACCTATCTGACAGAGCCGCGCTGCTACAGTACTGACAACATTACCTATCTGACAGAGCCGTGGTTGCTACAGTACTGACAACATTACCTATCTGACAGAGCCGTTCTGCTACAGTACTGACAACATTACCTATCTGACAGAGCCGTGCTGCTACAGTACTGACAACATTACCTATCTGACAGAGCCGTGCTGCTACAGTACTGACAACATTACCTATCTGACAGAGCCGGTGTTGCTACAGTACTGACAACATTACCTATCTGACAGAGCCGTGCTGCTACAGTACTGACAACATTACCTATCTGACAGAGCGTGTTGCTACAGTACTGACAACATTACCTATCTGACAGAGCGGTAACGCTGCAAGTGCTGACAACATTACCTATCTGACAGAGTCAGTCTGCTACAGTACTGACAACATTACCTATCTGACAGAGCCGCTCTGCTACAGTACTGACAACATTACCCCCTCTGACAGAGCCGTGCCGCTACAGTACTGACAACATTACCTATCTGACAGAGCCGCTCTGCTACAGTCCTGACAACATTACCTATCTGGACAGAGCTGCTCTGCTACAGTCCTGACAACATTACCTATCGACAGAGCTGCCTTGCTGTTGGTACTGACATCATTACCTATTTGACAGAGCCGCTCTGCTACAGTACTGACAACATTACCTATCTGACAGAGCCGCTCTGCTACAGTACTGACAACATTACCTATCTGACAGAGCCGCTCTGCTACAGTACTGACAACATTACCTATCTGACAGAGCCGCTCTGCTGAGTACTGACATCATTACCTATCTGACAGAGTCAGTCTGCTACAGTACTGACAACATTACTTTCCATTCGACAGAGCCGTGCTTGCCACAGTACTGACAACATTACCTATCTGACAGAGTCAGCGCTGCAAGTACTGACAACATTACCTATCTGACAGAGCCGTTGCTACAGTACTGACAACATTACCTATCTGACAGAGCGGCAGCTGTTACAGTACTAACAACATTACCTATCTGATGTGAGCCGTCTGCTACAGTACTGACAACAGACAAACAAGCTCTTTTTCTTTCTTGTGTTCTCATTTGTTAAATAGTCTTCTTTCGTCCTCCCGTAGCTGGTTGTTCATAGCTGGTTGTTCAGCCTCTCATCTAGCTATCTGTGGAATCAGAATTTGGGGCCAGATGTGACACCTGAATAGGCTATAATGGACGATAAAACTACAGACACCGCTGTCAGGCCCTTAACATCAAGTAGAATTGGCTGCTTTTAATGAGAACTGAGTTGGTTGCCAGCGACAGCGACGTCATCATTTTGTATTATAGTTTTGCTTGGTTTCAACAAATCAAAACATCAAGGACAAGACTGGATTGACATTTTACAATACAAGCTTAGGCCAGAATTTGGTGGAATACTGATATGGAATACTGCTGTAGCCAACTTCAATGTCAGAGATGGACTCCTCTCAACGCCATAGTCTCTAGGAAGAAGTGTTTGTGTTTGTAATCTTGGATCAATAAAACTAGTTTTGGAACTACATCCCTGGATTCTGAATCATCCCTCCTATGAGATCATAGTCTTGGGTGTTCTGGGCCTAGATAAAAGGGACTGTACATACTAACAAATAAAGCAAAACATTTTATAACTCAAGTACAAAACTGCTTAGGAATCTCCATCAATTGATGTTGCCTTCTCGTCAGACACGAATGGTCCCTTTGTCTATCAAAGCTGAACAGAGAGATTTTTAACTGCATTCTTTTCAAAAAAACGACAGCCCAGATACAGATGCATTGTTTAAGATTCTAAATCTTATGTGCTCCGTTAACTGCTGTGTGTCATTGAGAACGCATCAGGGAACCTGTCAGTCGTCTTATTGAAGAGTCAATGTGGTTCTGAGTGATAAGGTTTAACAGTAGGAGAGTGTACAGGCAGAGAGGCAGGGTGTCATAGACGATGTTACTGCTATGTCTCCTATTATCAGTCTGCCATTATAATTACCATCAGGATTATAGATCATTAGCTATCAGAAGAATCAAGCCACTCTTGTGTCTCTGGAGGACTGAACAGAATAAAATACAATCACAAATTTGCTTCGCAACAAAGAACTGTGGTGAAATGCTGATGATGAAGAATAGTGGTGGGGCTTTGGGTAGAGTAGTAGTGGTGGGGCCAGGGGAATGGGACAGATGGGACTGAGGTAATGAAGGTCTTGGTGCCCATGCTGGACGGCCTCATCCTGGTGATGGGCCTGGTGGGTCACTGCCTGGTCATGTCCACCCTTGCTGACCGAGAAGTAGGCGATTGATTGGTTTCATAAGCAGTTAAAAACGATTTAAAACCAGAAAGAAAGAACCCAGAGGACAAACGTTAAAAACACTTATTTTATGCTGCCAGGATATCCATGATCCATTCTAGTGTTGCACCTACAGTGCATTCGAAAGCATTCAGACCCTTGACTTTTCCACATTTTGTTATGTTACAACCTTATTCTAAAATGGATAATTAAACAATTTTCCTCATCATTCTACACACAATACCCCATTATGACAAAGCAAATACATTTTTCTTTAAATGTTTGCACAATTTATTAAAAATGAAAACAGAAATATCTTATTTACATAGGTTTTCAGACCTTTTGCTATGAGACTCGAAATTGAGCTCCAGGTGCATCCTGTTTCCATTGATCAATCTTGAGATGTTTCACATGTGGTAAATTAAATTGATTGGACATGTTTTGGAAAGGCACACACCTGTCTATATAAGGTCCCACAGTTGACAGTACATGTCGAGCAAAACCAAACTAAGGAATTGTTTGTAGAGCTCCGAGACAGGATTGTGTCCCCAAGAATACAGTGGCCTCAATTATTCTTAAATGGAAGAAGTTTGAACCAACAAGACTCTTCCTAGAGTTGACTGCTCGGACAAACTGTGCAATTTGGGGAGAAGGGCCTTGGTCAGGGAGGTGACCAAGATCCCGATGGTCACTCTGATGGAGCTCCAGAGATCCTCTGTGGCGATGAGAGAACTATCTCTGCAGCACTCCACCAATCAGGCCTTTATGGTAGAGAGGCAAGACGGAAGCCACTTCTCAGTAAAAGGCACATGAAAGCCCCACTTAGAGTTTGCCAAAAGGCACCTAAAGGACTCTCAGACCATGAGAAACAAGATTCTCTGGTCTGATGAAACCAAGATTGAACTCTTGGCCTGAATGCCAAGCTTCACGTCTGGAGGAACCCTGGCACCATCCCTACGGTGAAGCATGGTGGTGGCAGCAACATGCTGTGGGAAAGTTTTTCAGCGGCAGGGAGTACAGAGAGATCCCTGCTCCAGAGCACTCAGGACCTCAGACTGGGGCAAAGGTTCACCTTCCAACAGGACAATGACCCTAAGCACACAGCCACAACAATGCAGGTGTGGGGACGGGACAGGTCTCTGAATGTCCTTGAGTGGCTCAGCCAGAGCTCGGACTTGAACCCAATTGAACATCTCTGGAGAGACCTGAAAATAGCTGTGCAGCAATGCTCTCCATCCACCCAGACAGAGCTTGAGAGGATCTGCAGAGAAGAATGGGAGAAACTCCCAAATACAGGTGTGCTAAGCTTGTAGCATCATACCCAAGAAAACTCTAGGCTGTAATCGCTGCCAAAGGTGCTTCAACAAAGTACTGAGTAAAGGGTCTGAATACTTATGGAAATGAGATATTTCAGTACCTTTAGGGTCACGTAAGACCACAGGTACTGATGTTACCCCATAGTACATCTGGCTACCACTGGTGGCCATCCTTATCTACCTAAAGGCGTCCTCTGCAACATTGGTTAACCCCGTCCTCTACGTGTTCATGTCCAATAAGTTCAGCAGGGATCTGATGGAGCGAGGGAGGGTTGCAGGGGGGTGTACAGGTGTGGTGGGGGGCAGGGACATAGTGCAGCATTTCAACACTGTGGAGCTAGATACTTCACCACTAACCCTACCCGGATTCTAAGGGTGACTAACTATGGACCCTCTATGGACCCTCTATGGACCCTCTATGGACACTATGGATATTTAATGAAGATTAACAGACCCTCTATGGACATTCGATAAACATTCTATGGATCCTAGAAACACATGCTTGGTTTGAAGAAGATCTCTCTAACAACCTATTCAACATCATTTAATTTCAATAAACACAGTCAGCTCAGCTCAGCTCAACTCAGGCCATTAGCTTTTTCCTCTTCATCATATCACAAACTGATCAGAGCTGTATGTGTACGAGTGTGTAATCTGTGTCACGCCTTGGTCTTAGTATTTTGTGTTTTCGTTAATTAGTTGGTCAGGCCAGGGTGTGACATGGGTTTATGTTGTTGTATTTCATAGTGTTTTTTTTTTTTTTAGTATTTGGGATTGCGGCTGAGTAGGGGTGTTGTATAGGTTTGGCTGCTTGAGGCGTTCTCAATCAGAGTCAGGTGATTCTCGTTGTCTCTGATTGGGAACCGTATTTAGGTAGCCAGGGTTTCACTTTGTATTTCGTGGGTGATTGTTCCTGTCTCTGTGTAGTGTTTTTGTATTTATAAGTTATTTTGTGTATCGTCATTTTTTCCATTAAAGAACATGAGTAACCAACACGCTGCATTTCGGTCCGACTTTCTTTCGACAAACGAAGAACGCCGTTACAGAATCACCCACCACACACGGACCGAGCAGCGTGTTAACAGGCAGCTGGAGCAGCGAAGGGAGGACGTTATGGACAGCAGAGGATTGGAGTACACGACGTGAGAAGAAATAGACAGGTGGGCGGCCGACCCAGAGAGCGTGCCGGAGCCCGCCTGGGGTTCGCTGGAGCAGTGCGAAGAGCGCTATAGGATAATGGAGTCCAAAAGAGTGACACAACGGCGCAGATCGAAACCAGAAAATCAGCCCCAAAGATTTCTTGGGGGGGGGGGGGGCTCAGAGGGAGAGTGGCTGAGTCAGGAGACAGACCTGAGCCAACTCTCCCTGTTTATCGTGAGGAGCCAAGGAGGAGACCAGAACCGGTGTTGGAGGTGAGCGAAGCAGAGACTGTGAAGGAGTTAATGGGGAAATTGGAGGAGAGAGTAATGAGGGAGTTGCTAGTTTGGTGCTTTAGGTATAAGATTCGTCCGACGGAGCGTGTCGGGATTTAATGGCACCTGGGTCAGCGCTCCATACTAGTCCTGAGGTGCGTGTTAGTCGGCTGGTGAAAAATGTGCCAGCCTCACGCACTAGGCCTCCTGTGTACCTACCTAGCCTTGCACGTCCTGTGCCAGTCCTGCTCTCAGGCTCTCCAGTACACCTTCACGGTCCAGTCCATCCTGTGCCACCTTCACACACCAGTCCTCCGATGGTAGCTCCCTGCACCAGGCTTCCTGTGCGTGTCCTCGGCCCAATACCACCAGTGCCAGCACCACGCATCAGGCCTACAGTGCGCCTCGCCTCTCCTGCCCTGTCGGAGCCTTTCTCCTCTCCAGCGCTGCCGGAGCCTCCTGCCTGTTCGGAGCAGCCTGAGCTGCTAGTCTGCATGGAGCAGCTAGAGCTGCCAGTCTGCAAGGAGCTGCCAGTCTGCATGGAGCAGCCAGAGCTGCCAGTCTGCATGGAGCAGCCAGAGCTGCCAGTCTGCATGGAGCAGCTAGAGCTGCCAGTCTGCAAGGAGCTGCCAGTCTGCAAGGAGCTGCCAGTCTGCAAGGAGCTGCCAGTCTGCATGGAGTTGCCAGTCTGCATGGAACAGTCAGAGCTGTCAGTCTGCAAGAAGCCGCCAGAGCTGTCAATCTGCATGGAGCAGCCAGAGCCGCCAGTCAGCATGGAGCAGCCAGAGCCGTCAGTCAGCATGAAGCAGCCAGAGCCGTCAGTCTGCCAGGATCTGCCAGTCAGCCAGACTCTTCCAGATCTGCCAGTCAGCCAGACTCTTCCAGATCTGCCAGTCAGCCAGACTCTTCCAGATCTGCCAGTCAGCCAGACTCTTCCAGATCCGCCAGTCAGCCAGGATCTGCCGGATTCAACTGCCTGGCTGGGCTTCCTCTCAGTCCCGGGCTTCCTCTGAATCCCGGGCTTCCCCTCAGTCCCGAGCTGCCCCTCAGTCCCGAGCTGCCCCTCAGTCCCGAGCTGCCCCTCAGTCCCGAGCTGCCCCTCAGTCCCGAGCTGCCCCTCAGTCACGAGCTGCCCCTCAGTCACGAGCTGCCCCTCAGTCACGAGCTGCTCCTCAGTTCAGTGGGGTTCTGGGTGAGGACTATCCGGCTATGGTCGGCGGCGAGGGTGGATCATCCCAGGACGCGAAGGGGAGGAACTATGACATTTATGGAGTGGGGTCCACGTCCCGAGCCGGAACCGCCACCATGGACAGACGCCCACCCGGACCCTCCCTATGGTTTTGAGGTGCGTCCGGGAGTCCGCACTTAGGGGGGTTCTGTCACGCCTTGGTCTTAGTATTTTGTGTTTTCGTTAATTAGTTGGTCAGGCCAGGGTGTGACATGGGTTTATGTTGTTGTATTTCATAGTGTTTTTTTTTGTAGTATTTGGGATTGCGGCTGAGTAGGGGTGTTAGTATAGGCTTGGCTGCCTGAGACGGTTCTCAATCAGAGTCAGGGTGATTCTCGTTGTCTCTGATTGGGAACCATTTAGGTAGCCAGGGTTTCACTTTGTATTTCGTGGGTGATTGTTCCTGTCTCTGTGTAGTGTTCACCAGATAGGCTGTAATAGGTTTCACGTTCCGTTTTGTTGTTTTTGTATTTATAAGTTATTTCGTGTATCGTCATTTGTTCCATTAAAGAACATGAGTAACCAACACGCTGCATTTCGGTCTGACTTTCTTTCGACAAACGAAGAACGCCGTTACAATCTGGCCTACAAAGTAATGGTCTTGCTCAATTGTAGAAAGGATCAGCAAGAATGTTTTGTCACTTGTGGACAATATAAATATAAAAAAAGAGAGTCGCACACTGTACATATAAACTCCCAGAAACGTTGGTATTTTACCCAATAAATGACTGGGACTTTATATATAGACAGAGCGTGGACTCTCTTTATGTATATAGATAGAGCGTGGACTCTCTTTTTATATATAGATAGAGCGTGGACTCTCTTTATGTATAGATAGAGCGTGGACTCTCTATATGTATAGATAGAGCGTGACTCTTTTATGTATAGATAGAGCGTGGACTCTCTTTATGTATAGATAGAGCGTGGACTCTCTTTATGTATAGATATGAGCGTGGACTCTCTATATGTATAGATAGAGCAAGTGGGCTCTCTTTTTATATAGATAGAGCGTGGACTCTCTTTATGTATAGATAGAGCGTGACTCTATATGTATATAGATAGAGCGTGGACTCTCTATATGTATATAGATAGAGCGTGGACTCTCTTTATGTATAGATAGAGCGTGGACTCTCTATATGTATATAGATAGAGCGTGGACTCTATGTATAGATAGAGCGTGGACTCTCTTTATGTATAGATAGAGCGTGGACTCTATGTATAGATAGAGCGTGGACTCTATATGTATATAGATAGAGCGTGGGCTCTCTTTTTATATATAGATAGAGCGTGGGACTCTCTTTATGTATTTGTATAGCTAACAGTTTATTCACCGTTAGTCAACACCTCTACACAAAATCACTTCTCTGGGTGTGCGCCAGCTCATTCTTTTTAACATAACAGACTAAACATCAGTACTCACTCTCTACAACCTTCTGCAGTTCTGATCCGTCATCGTTGATCTGCTGGATGTTTCCAAAGTGTATGTCACTGAAGAAGATCCGTTGGCTCTCCCCTCCTCCGCGGTAGTCAAAGGTCAGGGCAATGACGTTTTTCATGTGTTCCGGGTCCTCAAAGGGCTTGATGGGGGCGTTCAGGTTGGTCTCGTCTGATAGGTGGATACTCTTCAGAATGGTCCGCCCGAGTACAGCAGGTAGCCGTCATAGTCGCGGCAACTGTGGCTGTCCTCGGCCAGCATGCCGTGTGCGCAGGCGCAGGTTCGCCCCCGTGCCGCGGTAAAGGCAGAGCTGTTCGCAGCCGCCATTGTTGTTTTTACAGACGTTGGTGCCTGAGGGAGAACACACACACTGGTCACACACATCATTCTCATAGACACATCAGTCTCATAGACACACACTGGTCACACACATCACATTCTCAGACACACACTGGTCACACACATCATTCTCATAGACACATCAGTCTCATAGACACACACTGGTCACACACATCATTCTCATAGACACACACTGGTCACACACATCATTCTCATAGACACACACTGGTCACACACATCATTCTCATAGACACAGACATACTGGTCACACACATCATTCTCAGTCAGTCTCAGACACACACTGGTCACACACATCATTCTCATAGACACATCAGTCTCATAGACACACACTGGTCACACACATCATTCACAGACACATCAGACTCATAGACACACACTGGTCACACATATCATTCTCATTCTCTCATAGACACACACATCATTCTCATAGACACATCAGTCTCATGGACACAAAGTCACACATCATTCTCATAGACACATCAGTCTCATAGACACACACTGGTCACACATATCATTCTCATAGACACATCAGTCTCATAGACACACACTGGTCACACACATCATTCTCATAGACACACACTGGTCACATCATCATTCTCATAGACACATCAGTCTCATAGGACACAGTCACACACATCATTCTCATAGACACATCAGTCTCATAGACACACACTGGTCACACACATCATTCTCATAGACACATCAGTCTTCATAGACACACACTGGTCACATATCATTCTCATAGACACATCACTCATAGGCACACACATTCTCACACACATCATTCTCAGACACACACTGGTCACACACATCATTCTCATAGACACATCAGTCTCATAGACACACACTGGTCACACACATCATTCTCATAGACACA
>NW_027013589.1:0-15780 GCF_036934945.1 Oncorhynchus masou masou | reverse complement strand
TTTCCGGTTTCCGGTTCCGGTTCCGGTTGAGCGAGCGGTCGCATCTACACTTCGGTCCGCAGGTAGTATAACTTTTCATTACATTTTCATTACATTTCATTATAGTACAACGGTTTGATTTGTCTAATCTTAGCAATTTCTTCTTAGCTAGCTACATAGCCGATCTTTGTATCAAAGATAATTGCGTAATTATCGTATTTCGTCGTCCTAACGTAGTCTACACTGCTTATCTGCCCAGCAGCTAGCTAAGCAGCTAGCTAACATCCACTGTCCACCAGCACTGTAGAAACTATTACACTCAACTGAACGACTCGATTAGTGAAGTGTTAACTAGCTACATAGTTGTCTTTGCTGTCTTCGTATCCAAGATAATTGTGTAGTTTAGAGTGTGTAGACTTAGAGTGATTATCTTAATTTACCGAGGTTAGCTAGCCAGCTATTTGTCGTCCTTAACGTAGGAGATGCTGCTAGCTAGCTAGCCAACAGCTAGCCAACCTCTACCGAATAGAACTTCAACTAACTTCCGCTTCGCTCCACAGGTAGTATCACATTTTTCATTTCACTTCATTACAGTACAACGGTTTGATTTGTTTGATCGTAGCTAGCTAGCTACATAGCCGTCTTTGTATCTAAGACAATTGTGTAGTCTAGAGCGATTTTCTAGGTTAGCTAGCCAGCTATTGTCGTTCTTTAACGTAACGTAACGCAATCAACACTGCTAGCTAGCCAGCTAGCCCCCGAATAGCAGCACTGTAGAAACTATTACATTACAACGGTTTGATTTGTTTGATCGTAGCTAGCTAGCTACAGCCGTCTTTGTATCTAAGACAATTGTGTAGTCTAGAGCGATTTTCTAGGTTAGCTAGCCAGCCATTGTCGTTCTTTTAACGTAACGTAACGCAATCAACACTGCTAGCTAGCCAGCTAGCCCCGAATAGCAGCACTGTAGAAACTATTACACTCGACGGAACGACTTGATTAGTGTAGTGTCAACATCGCAGCCACTGCCAGCTAGCCTACAAAGTCAACAACGCAGCCACTGCCAGCTAGCCTACTCCAGCAGTACTGTATCATTTCAATCATTTTTAGTCAATAAGATTCTTGCTACGTAAGCTTAACTCTCTGAACATTCGAGACGGTAGTCCACTTGTCATTCCAATCTCCTTGCATTAGCGTAGCCTCTTCTGTAGCCTGTCAACTATGTGTCTATCTATCCCTGTTCTCTCCTCTCTGCACAGACCATACAAACGCTCCACACCGGCGTGGCCGCGGCCACCTAACTCTGGTGGTCCCAGCGCGCCGACCCACGTGGGAGTTCCAGGTCTCCGGTAGCCTCTGGAACGCCGATCTGCGGCCAACAAGGCAGAGTTCATCTCAGCCTATGCCTCCCTCCAGTCCCTCGATTTCTTGGCACTGGGAGGAAACATGGATCACCACAGATAACACTGCTACTCCTACTGCTCTCTCTTCGTCCCACGTGTTCTAGCACACCCCGAGAGCTTCTGGTCAGCGGGGTGGTGGCACCGGGATCCTCATCTCTCCCAAGTGGTCATTCTCTCTCTTTCTCCCCTTACCCATCTGTCTATCGCCTCCCTTTGAATTCCATGCTGTCACAGTTACCAGCCTCAGCTTAACATCCTTATCATTTATCGCCCTCCAGGTTCCCTCGAGAGTTCATCAATGAGCTTGATGCCTTGATAAGCTCCTTTCCTGAGGACGGCTCACCTCTCACAGTCCTGGGGCGACTTTAACCTCCCCACGTCTACCTTGACTCATTCCTCTCTGCCTCCTTCTTTCCACTCCTCTCCTCTTTTGACCTCACCCCTCTCACCTTCCCCCTACTCACAAGGCAGGCAATACGCTGACCTCATCTTTACTAGATGCTGTTCTTCCACTAACCTCAATGCAACTCCCCCAAGTCTCCGACCACTACCTTGTATCCCTTTTCCCTCTCGCTCTCATCCAACACTTCCCACACTGCCCCTACTCGGATGGTATCCCGCGCCGTCCCAACCTTTCGCTCTCTCTCCCCGCTACTCTCTCCTTCCATCCTATCATCTCTTCCTCTGCTCATACCTTCTCCAACCTATCTCCTGATTCTGCCTCCTCAACCCTCCTCTCTTCCCTTTCTGCATTCTTTGACTCTCTATGTCCCCATCCTCCAGGCCGGCTTGGTCCTCCCTCCCGCTCCGTGGCTCGACGACTCATTGCGAGCTCACAGAACAGAGCTCCGGGCAGCCGAGCGGAAATGGAGGAAAATCCGCCTCCCTGCGGACCTGGCATCCTTTCACTCCCTCCTCTCTACATTTTCCTCCTCTGTCTCTGCTGCTAAAGCCACTTTCTACCACTCTAAATTCCAAGTATCTGCCTCTAACCCTCAGGAAGCTCTTTGCCACCTTCTCCTCCCTCCCCTGAATCCTCCTCCCCTCCCCCCCTCCTCCCTCTCTGCAGATGACTTCGTCAACCATTTTGAAAAAGAAGGTCGACGACATCCATCCTCGCTTTGCTAAGTCAAACGACACCGCTGGTCCCTGCTCACACTGCCCTACCCTGTGCTCTGACCCTTTCTCCCTCTCTCTCCAGATGAAATCTACCGCTTCTTGTGACGGACGGCCGCCCAACAACCTGCCCGCTTGACCCTATCCCCCCTCTCTTCTCCAGACCATTTCCGGAGACCTTCTCCTTACCTCACCTCGCTCATCAACTCATCCCTGACCGCTGGCTACGTCCCTTCCGTCTTCAAGAGAGCGAGAGTTGCACCCCAACTGAAAAAACATACACTCGATCCCTCCGATGTCAACAACTACAGACCAGTATCCCTTCTTTCTTTTCTCTCCAAAACTCTTGAACGTGCCGTCCTTGGCCAGCTCTCCCGCTATCTCTCTCAGAATGACCTTCTTGATCCAAATCAGTCAGGTTTCAAGACTAGTCATTCAACTGAGACTGCTCTTCTCTGTATCACGGAGGCGCTCCGCACTGCTAAAGCTAACTCTCTCTCCTCTGCTCTCATCCTTCTAGACCTATCGGCTGCCTTCGATACTGTGAACCATCAGATCCTCCTCTCCACCCTCTCCGAGTTGGGCATCTCCGGCGCGGCCCACTCTTGGATTGCGTCCTACCTGACAGGTCGCTCCTACCAGGTGGCGTGGCGAGAATCTGTCTCCTCACCACGCGCTCTCACCACTGGTGTCCCCCAGGGCTCTGTTCTAGGCCCTCTCTATTCTCGCTATACACCAAGTCACTTGGCTCTGTCATAACCTCACATGGTCTCTCCTATCATTGCTATGCAGACGACACACAATTAATCTTCTCCTTTCCCCCTTCTGATGACCAGGTGGCGAATCGCATCTCTGCATGTCTGGCAGACATATCAGTGTGGATGACGGATCACCACCTCAAGCTGAACCTCGGCAAGACGGAGCTGCTCTTCCTCCCGGGGAAGGACTGCCCGTTCCATGATCTCGCCATCACGGTTGACAACTCCATTGTGTCCTCCTCCCAGAGCGCTAAGAACCTTGGCGTGATCCTGGACAACACCCTGTCGTTCTCAACCAACATCATGGCGGTGGCCCGTTCCTGTAGGTTCATGCTCTACAACATCCGCAGAGGAGTACGACCCTGCCTCACACAGGAAGCGGCGCAGGTCCTAATCCAGGCACTTGTCATCTCCCGTCTGGATTACTGCAACTCGGTGTTGGCTGGGCTCCCTGCCTGTGCCATTAAACCCTACAACTCATCCAGAACGCCGCAGCCCGTCTGGTGTTCAACCTTCCCAAGTTCTCTCACGTCACCCCGCTCCTCCGCTCTCTCCACTGGCTTCCAGTTGAAGCTCGCCCGCTACAAGACCATGGTGCTTGCCTACAGAGCTGTGAGGGGAACGGCACCGCAGTACCTCCAGGCTCTGATCAGGCCCTACACCCAAACAAGGGCACTGCGTTCATCCACCTCTGGCCTGCTCGCCTCCCTACCACTGAGGAAGTACAGTTCCCGCTCAGCCCAGTCAAAACTGTTCGCTGCTCTGGCCCCGATGGTGGAACAAACTCCCTCACGACGCCAGGACAGCGGAGTCAATCACCACCTTCCGGAGACACCTGAAACCCCACCTCTTCAAGGAATACCTAGGATAGGATAAGTAATCCTTCTCACCCCCCCCTTAAATGATTTAGATGCACTATTGTAAAGTGGCTGTTCCACTGGATGTCAGAAGGTGAATTCACCAATTTGTAAGTCGCTCTGGATAAGAGCGTCTGCTAAATGACTTAAATGTAAATGTAAATGTAATAAAAGCCATATGTGTAATGCTCCGGGTGTCGTGGGTGTGGAGTCAGACTCAGGAGACAGAGAGTGCAAGTCTGTGCTCTTTTAATGCACCAACGCACCACAGGGTGCTCACAATAATAACGGCCTCAAACACGGGGAATGAGAAAAGTACAACTAAAATTTCACGACCAGGAACAAACATGTTCCTCTACATTAGAGCCGAAGGTTACAATCATTAATCCTGCACAACAACCAGGCGGGCCGGCTGTCTAATAAAGACAAAATAATCATTCACCAACAGGTGCTACCAACAAACATACAAGGAGGGGGAGGAAAGACAATCAGTGGCAGCTAATAGGCCGGTGACGACGACCGCCGAGCGCCACCCGCCCGGTAAGGGAAACCACCCTCGGCCGGACTCGTGACAGTACCCCCCCCCTGACGTGCGGCTCCCGCAGCGCGCGACACCGACCTCGAGGTCGCACCGGAGGACGAGGTGCAGGGCGATCCGGATGGAGGCGATGGAAATCCCTCAACATGGATGGATCCAAGATGTCCCCACCGGTACAGCACCTCTCCTCCGGACCGTACCCCTCCCCAGTCAATGAGGTACTGCCCTACACACTGCGGACCCAGCTTCCGGCAGGGCAAGCGGAGGGGTAGGTTTCGGGTCGAGAGCCAGACCCTGTCCTCCGGTACAAACACGGGGGCCTCACTGCGGTGGCGGTCAGCACTCCTCTTCTGCCATCCACTAGCTTGTTGAAGGGATTCCTTGACGGCCCTCCAGGTCTCCTTGGAGCGCTGTACCCATTCCTCCACCGCAGGAGCCTTGGTCTGGCTCGGATGCAATGGTGCCAGGACCGGCTGGTACCCCAACACACACTGAAAAGGGGACACATTAGTAGAGGAGTGGCGTAGTGAGTTCTGGGCCATTTCAGCCCAGAACAAATGTATCGTTCCCACTCCCCTGGCCAATCCTGGCAAAACGACCGCAGAAACCTACCCACATCCTAGTTCACTCTCTCCACCTGCCCATTACTCTCGGGGTGATAACTGGAGGTCAAGCTGACAGAGACCCCCAAATGTTCCATGAAAGCCCTCCATACCCGAGACGTGAATTGGGGCCCCGATCAGAAACGGCACCCACCCCAGCCTCGGACGCGTCCACCTCCACTATGAATGCTAGAGAGGGGTCCGGATGTGCCAACACGGTGCATCAGTGAACAACGCTTCAACTTGTTGAATGCTCTGTCCGCCTCTGCTGACCACTGCAACCGCACCGGGCCCCCCCTTCAGCTGTGAGTAATGGGAGCAGCTATCTGGCCAAACCCGGATAAACCTTTGGTAGTAGTTGGCAAAACCCAAAAAACGCTGCACCACCTTTACCGTGGTCGGAGTGGGCCAATTACGCACGGCCCTAATGCGGTCGCCCTCCATCACCACCCCCAAGGTGGAAATGCGATAACCCAGAAAAGAGACGGCTCGTTTAGAGAACATGCATTTCTCAGCCTTGACGTATAGGTCATGCTCCAGCAGTCTACCAAGCATCTTGCGTACCAGAGATACATGCGCGGTGTGAGTGGCCGAGTAGATCAGAATGTCATCGATGTACCTGTTTCCTCCAGCATCTTCACAAGGTCCTTTGCTGTTGTTCTGGAATTATTTTGCACTTTTCTCAACCAAAACATGTTCATCTCTAGGAGACAGAACACTTCTCCTTTCTGAGCGGTATGACGGCCACGTGGTCCCATGGTGTTTATACTTGGGAACTATTGTTTGTACAGATGAATGTGGTACGTTCAGGCGTTTGGAAATTGCTCCCAAGGTTTTAACCAGACTTGTGGAGGTCCACAATTTTTTTTCTGAGGTCTTGGCTGAATTTTTTTTATTTTCCCATGATGTCGAGCAAAGAGGCACTGCGTTTGAAGGTAGACCTTGAAATACATCCACAGGTACACCTCCATTTGACTCAAATGATGTCAATTAGCCTATCAGAAGCTTCTAAAGCCCTGACGTAATTTCTGGAATTTTCCAAGCTGTTTAACGGTCAACTTAGTCTATGTATACTTCTGATCCACTGTAATTGTGATACAGCGAAATATACGTGAAATAATCTGTCTGTAAACAATTTTGGGAAAAATGACTTGTGTCATGCACAAAGTAGATGTCCTAACCGACTTGACAAAACTGTAGTTCGTTAACAAGAAATTTGTCGAGAGGTTGAAAAACAAGTTTTAATTGACTCCAACCTAAGTGTAAGTAAACTTCCGACTTCAACTGTATGTGTCTCTTTAGGGTTAGGGTTCATCTCCACTCACTATCTCTGAGACATGACAGGCAAGTGTTTCCTGGTCAGAGAATGCTAGCACATCCACAAGGTTATATAGATTTTAGCCTCCATAGCCGGGACCTTTCCCCAGCTAGCCCTATGGTAACAACATAGACTTTTACCTCCATAGAGTGGACCTTTCCCCAGCTATCCCTATGGTTATCAACATAGACTTTAGCCTCCATAGAGGGGACCTTTCCCCAGCTAGCCCTATGGTAATCAACATAGACTTTAGCCTCCGTAGAGGGGACCTTTCCCCAGCTAGCCCTATGGTTATCAACATAGACTTTAGCCTCCATAGAGGGGACCTTTCCCCAGCTAGCCCTATGGTTATCAACATAGACTTTAGCCTCCATAGAGGGGACCTTTCCCCAGCTAGCCCTATGGTAATCAACATAGACTTTAGCCTCCATAGAGGGGACCTTTCCCCAGCTAGCCCTATGGTTATCAACATAGACTTTAGCCTCCATAGAGGGGACCTTTTCCCAGCTAGCCCTATGGTTATCAACATAGACTTTAGCCTCCATAGAGGGGATCTTTCCCCAGCTAGCCTTATGGTTATCAACATATACTTTAGCCTCCATAGCCGGGACATTTCCCCAACATAGACTTTAGACTCTGTAGCTATAAACTCTCCCTGGCTAGCTCTACACACTAACAACTACTGGTTATATATAGAGCCAAATAAGGGTTATTTGGCTTGTAACCATAGTTGGAACCCTGCTACATGAGACCCATGAGGTGGGCGCACAGTTAGCCCAGCGTCGTCCAGGTTAGGGAAGGGTTTGGTCAGATGGGATGTCCTTGTCCGATCTCGCTCTAGTGACCCCCAGCTTCGTCCGGGTTAGGGGAGGGTTTGGTCAGATGGGATGTCCTATTCCGATCTCACTCTAGTGACTCCCAGCGTCGTCCAGGTTAGGGAAGGGTTTGGTCAGATGGGATGTCCTTGTCCGATCTCGCTCTAGTGACGCCCAGCGTCGTCCAGGTTAGGGGGAGGGTTTGGGTTTCCTTGTCAGGGGAGGTTTTGGGTTTCCTTCCTTGAGGGTTTCCTTGTCCCATCACACTCTAGCGACTCCTTGTGGTGGGCTGGGCACAATGCACGCTGACTTCGGTCGCCAGCTGTACACTGTTTCCTCCATCACATTGGTGCGGCTCATTTGACACGTGATTCTTTCACATGTTATCATCACTGGCCATAATCATATTTAACATGTAACCACTATAAACTCAACAGATTAGATACACTGGAATGACACTCTCATTCACGGTTGCATTAAAGAGCTGAGAACAAACCATGCCCCAAAATATTCTCATGATCTGCTGCCCCTACATTTTAATCCAAAGTAAAAGACCTAATCCGTGTTCCATTAGTTATTCTCAGTCAAGCGAATCATAATGATACATAGGATTTAATAACGTCCCACCTACGCATGCTGTTCTTCTAATGAAGCTTATTCATATAATAAAACATTTGCCTGCAAGCTGTTTTTAATATTAGTTTCTAAAAAAGGTATTAATTGTATATCTAGAATCAGAAAAAGACAACATCTGTTTAGTGTCCTCACAACTAACTTAATAATCTCATTAAAATATAGAATTAGTATAATTTCAATATTACATTACATTAGAGTTTTTGTTAAATTAGAAAGAGGGAGAGAGAGAGAGATAAAGAGAGAGAGACAGCCATCAAAAGGAACATAAATTTCAACATACCAATTAGGATTTGGCTAAAAATACTTGAATCAGTCATAGAGCCCATTACCCATTATTGTTGTGAGGTCTGGGGTCCGGGCTCACCAACCAAGACTTCACAAAATGGGACAAACACCAAATTTAGACTCTGCACGCAGAATTCTGCAAAAATATCCTCCGTGTAAGCAACGGGAGAACACCAAATAATGCATGAAGAGCAGAATTAGGCTGATACCCACTAATTATCAAAATCCAGAAAAGAGCCGTTAAATTCTGTAACCACCAAAAAGGAAGCGATTCCCAAACCTTCCATAACAGCAAAGCCATCACCTACAGAGATGAACCTGGAGAAGAGTCCCCAAGCAAGCTGGTCCTGGGGCTCTGTTCACAAACACAAACACACCCTACAGAGCCCCAGGACAACAGCACAATTAGACCCAACCAAATCATGAGAAAACAAAAAGATAATTACTTGACACATTGGAAAGAATTAACAAAAAAACAGAGCAAACTAGAATGCTATTTGGCCCTACACAGAGAGTACACAGCGGCAGAATACCTGACCACTGTGACTGACCCAAAATTAAGGAAAGCTTTGACTATGTACAGCCGTAGGCAGACATGGCTCTCAAGAGAAGACAGGCTATGTGCTCACTGCCCACAAAATGAGGTGGAAACTGAGCTGCACTTCCTAACCTCCTGCCCAATGTGTATGACCATATTAGAGAGACATATTTCCCTCAGATTAAACAGATCCACAAAGAATTGAAAACAAATCCAATTGAAAAACTCCCATATCTACTGGGTGAAATTCCACAGTGTGCCATCACAGCAAGATTTGTGACCTGTTGCCACGAGAAAAGGGCAACCAGTGAAGAACAAACACCATTGTAAATAAAACCCATATTTATGCTTATTTATTTTATCTTGTGTCCTTTAACGATTTGTACATTGTTAAAACACTGTATATATATATATATAATATGACATTTGTAATGTCTTTATTGTTTTGAAACTTCTGTATGTGTAATGTTTACTGTTAATTTTTCATTGTTTTTCAGTTTATATATTCACTTTATATATTATCTACCTCACTTGCTTTGGCAATGTTAACACATGTTTCCCATGCCAATAAATCCCTTGAATTGAATTGAATTGAATTGGATTCGCAGAGAGAGAAGTAGAGAGAGAGAGATAAATAAAGAGAGAAAACATTAGATACTTAAAAAAAATTACTCCTATTTTGCTGTAATACTTTTTGTGAATAAAATGACTTATCCTTAAATATTCTTTGTGTCCGGGCACAGTCATAAAGGACACTTTCATCCATTTAGAATGAGGATTTGGTCTTCATCCAAGCACACTATTCCCTATATAGTACTTTTATCGTGCCCTATGCGTAGTGTACTACACAGGGGGATAAGGTCCCATTTGGGAAGCACCCTTTCTAGAACTTAATTTAATATCCATATAGTTCTGCTACAGCTTCTAACTTTTGCTGTCCAAATCAAATCACACCGATGTGTAGAGAGCAAAGTATATCAACTTCGAGAATTTTTTTTTTATGGGTGTGAGACGTAGATAATAATTGGTCAACACAAAAGCCCCAGTCCACATACTGGGAAATTCCACAATAACGGAACTTATTTTTTCACTTGAAATGTATACCAAACTAAAAACATTGATTTTCAAAGTTTAACAAACCATACAACTCTATGCACAAGGACGTTGAACAATTTCCAATAAACATTTTTACAAAAACAAACTTGAAGAACTGTGTTTTTTTTATGTGACCACATTTTCCAAAAATATCTGCTCCAAATTATATCTGCTCCAAATTAAGATTCAAATCTGTCTTCAGAAAAAATCGGGTGTCAGCTAGGAAATGACACCTTTTATTTGAAAAAAATCTATTTTGGTTAATGAACGACAGGAAGTGAAGGAGATTAAACACCAGAAACAGAATGATGGTAACAGAATGACATCGTGGGTCCCTGATCTGTACGAGACAGAAATGCATCATTATGGAAAATAATAATTAAGAATGTCATTCTCTTCATGGTGATGATCTTAAATTATTATCTTAAATAAGTAGAAATATGCCAAATCCTCCTTTGCATATTTGGTTATTATTTATGATTTATTTATTTTTTATTCACTATTATTTAAATGAACCTAATTTGGTTGCTCTACTGTGCTGTACATTGATGTCCAAACATGTGAAACATAGAAGTGTATGATTGCTGGCCACGCACGTCTCCAACTCAATTATCAAGTTTGCAGTTTGATTACAAACAATGACGACACAGTATACAGGGAGGAGGTGAGGGCTCTGGTGCCAGAAAAATAGCCTCTCACTCAACGTCAACAAAATAGGGAGCCGCCCCCCTATCCACATCCAAGGGACAGTAGTGGAGAAGGTGGCTTCAAGTTTCTCAGAATACACATCACTGATAAACTGAAATGGTTCAACATCAGAAGGTTGAAGAAATTTGGCTTGGCACCTAAAACCCTCACAAACATTTATAGATACTTAATTGAGAGTATCCTGTTGGGCTGTACCACCGCCTGGTACGGCAACTGCACCACCTTCAATCGCAGGGCTCTCCAGAGGGTGGTGCGGTCTGCCCAACGTATCACCGGGGACAAACTACCTGCCCTCCAAGACACCGACAGCACCCAATATCACAAGAAGGCCTAAAAATATCTTCAAGGTCAACAACCACCCAAGCCACTGCCTGTTCACCCTAAAATCATTCAGAAGGCGAGGTCAGTACATGTGCATCAAAGCTGGGACCGAGAGACTGAAAAACAGCTTCTATCTGAAGGCCATCAGACTGTTAAAGAGCAATCACTAGCATATTAGAGGCTGCTGCCCCATAGACATAGACTTGAAATCACTGGCCACTTTAATAAATGGAACACTAGTCACTTTAATAATGTTTACATATTTTGCATTACTCATCTCATATGTATATACTGTATTCTATCCTATTCTACTGCATCTTAGTCTATGCTCGTCCAAAAATTTATATATTCTTAATTCCATTACTTTTCTTAGCTTTGTGTGTATTGGGTAAATGTTGTGAAATTGTTTGATATTACTTGTAAGATATTACTGCACTGACTAGAAACACAAGATTTTTGCTACACCCTCAATAACATCTGCTAATAAACACGTGTAAGTGACCAATAGCGTTTGATTTGATTTGGTTCAGATTTTGTCTAGACATCTATGTTAAACAAGTTTGGACATCAATGTACAGCACAGTAGAGCATATTACAGTACAGTACAGAACAGTGGAGTACAGTACAGTACATTATAGTACATTATAGTACAGTTCAGTACAGCTCAGTACAGTAGAGTACAGTACAGTACAGAACAGTAGAGTACAGTATAGTACATTATAGTACAGCTCAGCACAGTACAGTACAGAACAGTAGAGTACAGTACATTATAGTACAGCTCAGCACAGTACATTATAGTACATTATAGTACAGCTCAGTACAGTACAGAACAGTAGAGTACTGTATATTATAGTACAGCTCAGCACAGTACATTATAGTACATTATAGTACATTTTTGTACAGCTCAGCACAGTACAGTACAGTACATAACAGTAGCGTGCAGTATAGGACATTATAGTACATTATAGTACAGCTCAGCACAGCTCAGCACAGTACAGTACAGTATAGTACAGAACAGTAGAGTACAGTATAGTACAGCTCAGTACAGTACAGTATAGTGCAGTAGAATATAGTTCAGTACAGTGTAGTACAGTATTTATTTTTATTTTTATTTCACCTTTATTTAACCAGGTAGGCTAGTTGAGAACAAGTTCTCATTTACAACTGCGACCTGGCCAAGATAAAGCATAGCAGTGTGAACAGAAAACACAGAGTTACACATGGAGTAAACTATTAACAAGTCAATAACACAGTAGACAAAAAAAAGGGGAGTCTATATACAATGTGTGCAAAAGGCATGAGGAGGTAGGCGAATAATTACAATATTGCAGATTAACACTGGAGTGATAAATGATCAGATGATCATGTACAGGTAGAGATATTGGTGTGCAAAGAGCAGAAAAGTAAATAAATAAAACTGTGGGGATGAGGTAGGTGAAAATGGGTGGGCTATTACCAATAGATTATGTACAGCTGCAGCGATCGGTTAGCTGCTCAGATAGCTGATGTTTGAAGTTGGTGAGGGAGATAAAGGTCTCCAACTTCAGTGATTTTTGCAATTGCTCCAGTCACAGGCAGCAGAGTACTGGAACGAAAGGCGGCCGAATGAGGTGTTGGCTTTAGGGATGATCAGTGAGATACACTTGCTGGAGCGCGTGCTACAGATGGGTGTTGCCATCGTGACCAGTGAACTGAGATAAGGCGGAACTTTACCTAGCATGGCCTTGTAGATGACCTGGAGCCAGTGGGTCTTGCGACGAATATGTAGCAAGGGCCAGCCGACTAGAGGGGCCAGCTGACTAAGTCGCAGTGGTGGGTAGTATAAGGTGCTTTAGTGACAAAACGGATGGCACTGTGATAAACTGCATCCAGTTTGCTGAGAAGAGTGTTGGAAGCAATTTTGTAGATGACATCGCAAGTCGAGGATCGTAGGATAGTCAGTTTTACTAGGGTAAGCTGGCAGCGTGAGTGAAGGAGGCTTTGTTACGGAATAGAAAGCCGACTCTTGATTTGATTTTCGATTGGAGATGTTTGATATGGGTCTGGAAAGAGAGTTTGCAGTCTAGCCAGACACCTAGGTACTTATAGGTGTCCACATATTCAAGGTTGGAACCATCCAGTGTGGTGATGCTAGTCGGGCATGCGGGTGCAGGCAGCGATCGGTTGAAAAGCATGCATTTGGTTTTACTAGCATTTAAGAGCAGTTGGAGGCCACGGAAGGAGTGTTGTATGGCATTGAAGCTCGTTTGGAGGTTAGATAGCACAGTGTCCAATGACGGGCCGAAAGTATATAGAATGGTGTCGTCTGCGTAGAGGTGGATCAGGGAATCTCCCGCAGCAAGAGCAACATCATTGATATATACAGAAAAAGAGTCGGCCCGAGAATGAACCCTGTGGCACCCCCATAGAGACTGCAGAGGACCGGACAGCATGCCCTCCGATTTGACACACTGAACTCTGTCTGCAAAGTAATTGGTGAACCAGGCAGGCAGTCATCCGAAAAACCGAGGCTACTGAGTCTGCCGATAAGAATATGGTGATTGACAGAGTGAAAGCCTTGGCAAGGTCGATGAAGACGGCTGCACAGTACTGTCTTTATCGATGGCGGTTATGATGTCGTTTTGTACCTTGAGCGTAGCTGAGGTGCACCTGACCGTTCGGAAACCAGATTGCATAGCGGAGAAGGTACGGTGGGATTCGAGATGGTCAGTGACCTGTTTGTTGACTGGGCTTTCGAAGACCTTAGATAGGCAAGGCAGAATGGATATAGGTCTGTAACAGTTTGGGTCCAGGGTGTCTCCCCCCCTGAAGAGGGGATGACTGCGGCAGCTTTCCAATCCTTGGGGATCTCAGACGATATGAAAGAGAGGTTGAACAGGCTGGTAATAGGGGTTGCGACAATGGCGGCGGATAGTTTCAGAAATAGAGGGTCCAGATTGTCAAGCCCAGCTGATTTATACGGGTCCAGGTTTTGCAGCTCTTTCAGAACATCTGCTATTTGGATTTGGGTAAGGAGAACCTGGAGAGGCTTGGGCGAGGAGCTGCGGGGGGCCGGAGCTGTTGGCCGAGGTTGGAGTAGCCAGGCGGAAGGCATGGCCAGCCGTTGAGAAATGCTTGCTGAAGTTTTCAATAATCATGGATTTGTCGGTGGTGACCGTGTTCCCAGCCTCAGTGCAGTGGGCAGCTGGAAGGAGGTGCTTTGTTCTCCATGGACTTCACAGTGTCCCAGAACTTTTTTGGAGTTGGAGCTACAGGATGCAAACTTCTGCCTGAAGAAGCTGGCCTTAGCTTTCCTGACTGACTGCGTGTACTGGTTCCTGACTTCCCTGAACAGTTGCATATCGCGGGGACTGTTTGATGCTATTGCAGTCCGCCACAGGATGTTTTTGTGCTGGTCGAGGGCAGTCAGGTCTGGAGTGAACCAAGGGCTGTATCTGTTCTTAGTTCTGCATTTTTTGAACGGAGCATGCTTATCTAAAATGGTGAGGAAGGTACTCTTGAAGAATGACCAGGCATCCTCAACTGACGGGATGAGGTCAATGTCCTTCCAGGGTACCCGGGCCAGGTCGATTAGAAAGGCCTGCTCACAGAAGTGTTTTAGGGAGCGTTTGACAGTGATGAGGGGTGGTCGTTTGACTGCGGCACCGTAGCGGATACACGCAATGAGGCAGTGGTCGCTGAGATCCTGATTGAAGACAGCAGAGGTGTATTTGGAGGGCCAGTTGGTCAGGATGACGTCTATGAGGGTGCCCTTGCTTACAGAGTTAGGGTTGTACCTGGTGGGTTCCTTGATGATTTGTGTGAGATTGAGGGCATCTAGCTTGGGTTGTAGGACTGCCGGGGGTGTTAAGCATATCCCAGTTTAGGTCACCTAACAGAACAAACTCTGAAGCTAGATGGGGGCAATCAATTCACAAATGGTGTCCAGGGCACAGCTGGGAACTGAGGGGGTCGGTAGCAGGCGGCAACAGTGAGCGACTTATTTCTGGAGAGAGTAATTTTCAGAATTAGTAGTTCGAACTGTTTGGGTATGGACCTGGAAAGTATGACATTACTTGCAGGCTATCTCTGTAGTAGACTGCAACTCCTCCCCCTTTGGCAGTTCTATCTTGACGGAAGATGTTATAGTTGGGTATGGAAATCTCTGAATTTTTGGTGGCCTTCTGAGCCAGGATTCAGACACGCGAGGACATCAGGGTTAGCAGAGTGTGCTAAAGCAGTGAGTAAAACAAACTTAGGGAGAAGGCTTCTGATGTTGACATGCATGAAAACAAGGCTTTTTCGATCACAGAAGTCAACAAATGAGGGTGCCTGGGGACATGCAGGGCCTGGGTTTACCTCCACATCACCCGCGGAACAGAGAAGGAGTAGTATGAGGGTGCGGCTAAAGGCTATCAAAACTGGTTGCCTAGAGCGTTGGGGACAGAGAATAAGAGGAGCAGGTATCTGTATAGTATAGTTCTGTGTAGTACAGTAATGTACAGTAGAGTTTAGTAGAATATTGTTCAGTACAGTATAGCACAGTTCCGTAGAATATAGTTCAGTATAGTACAGTAAAGTACAGTACAGCGCAGGAGAATATAGTTCAGTACAGTAAATTATGTACTGTATTGAACTATATCCCAATCTATTCTACTCTACAGGAGTGAACTCTACAGTTCTTTACTGTACTCTACTGTACTGTGGTCTACTGTGGTCTACTGTACTCTACTGTACTCTACAGTGGTCTACTGTACTCTACTGTGGTCTACTGTACTCTACTGTACTCTACTGTGGTCTACTGTTCTCTACTGTACTCTACTGTGGTCTAC
>NW_027013588.1:0-15780 GCF_036934945.1 Oncorhynchus masou masou | reverse complement strand
CTTGAGTAAAAGTGAAAGTCACCCAGTAAAATACTACTTGAGTAAAAGTGAAAGTCACCCAGTAAAATACTACTTGAGTAAAAGTTAAAGTAATCCGGTAAAATACTACTTGAGTAAAAGTCACCCAGTAAAATACTACTTGAGTGAAAGTCACCCGGTAAAATACTACTTGAGTAAAAGTTAAAGTAATATCCGGTAAAATACTACTTGATTAAAAGTCACCCAGTAAAATACTACTTGAGTGAAAATCACCCGGTAAATTACTACTTGAGTAAAAGTGAAAGTCACCCAGTAAAATACTGCTTGAGTGAAAGTCACCCGGTAAAATACTACTTGAGTAAAAGTCACCCAGTAAAATACTGCTTGAGTAAAAGTGAAAGTCACCCAGTAAAATACCACTTGAGTAAAAGTGAAAGTCACCCGGTAAAATACTACTTGAGTAAAAGTGAAAGTCACCCAGTAAAATACTACTTGAGTAAAAGTGAAAGTCACCCAGTAAAATACGACTTGAGTAAAAGTGAAAGTCACCCAGTAAAATACTACTTGAGTAGAAGTCACCTGGTAAAATACTATTTGAGTGAGTCTAAAAGTATGTATATAAATATCAGAAGTACATGTAAATGATAAAATATACTTAAGTATCAAAAGTAAAAGTAAAAATCATTTAAAATTCCTTATATTAATCAAACCAGACAGCACCATTTAAAAAATAGTATGTATTTACTCCAACACTCCATCACTCCAACACTCCACCACTCCACCACTCCAACACTCCATCACTCCGACACTCCACCACTCCGACACTCCATCACTTCAACACTCCACCACTCCAACACTCCACCACTCCAACACTCCAACACTCCACCACTCCAACACTCCACCACTCCAACACTCCACCACTCCACCACTCCAACACTCCACCACTCCATCACTCCACCACTCCAACACTCCACCACTCCAACACTCCAACACTCCACCACTCCACCACTCCATCACTTCAACACTCCAACACTCCACCACTCCACCACTCCAACACTCCACCACTCCAACACTCCACCACTCCAACACTCCACCACTCCAACACTCCAACACTCCACCACTCCATCACTTCAACACTCCAACACTCCACCACTCCAACACTCCAACACTCCACCACTCCAACACTCCACCACTCCAACACTCCAACACTCCACCACTCCACCACTCCATCACTTCAACACTCCAACACTCCACCACTCCACCACTCCAACACTCCACCACTCCAACACTCCAACACTCCATCACTCCACCACTCCACCACTCCATCACTTCAACACTCCACCACTCCAACACTCCAGCACTCCATCACTTCAACACTCCACCACTCCAACACTCCACCACTCCAACACTCCAACACTCCACCACTCCACCACTCCATCACTCCAACACTCCATCACTCCAACACTCCATCACTCCACCACTCCACCACTCCATCACTCCAACACTCCACCACTCCGACACTCCGACACTCCATCACTTCAACACTCCACTACTCCAACACTCCACCACTCCAACACTCCAACACTCCACCACTCCGACACTCCACCACTCCATCACTCCATCACTCCATCACTCCATCACTTCAACACCCCACCACTCCACCACTCCAACACTCCAACACTCCACCACTCCGACACTCCACCACTCCATCACTCCAACACTCCGACACTCCAACACTCCAACACTCCGACACTCCAACACTCCATCACTCCGACACTCCAACACTCCACCACTCCAACACTCCACCACTCCGACACTCCATCACTCCGACACTCCAACACTCCATCACTCCAACACTCCACCACTCCACCACTCCATCACTCCGACACTCCAACACTCCAACACTCCATCACTCCAACACTCCACCACTCCATCACTCCGACACTCCGACACTCCAACACTCCAACACTTCAACACTCCACCCCTCCATCACTCCATCACTCCAACACTCCACCACTCCAACACTCCAACACTCCAACACTCCACCACTCCAACACTCCACCACTCCAACACTCCACCACTCCAACACTCCACCACTCCAACACTCCACCACTCCACCACTCCAACACTCCAACACTCCAACACTCCAACACTCCACCACTTCAACACTCCACCACTCCAACACTCCAACACTCCACCACTCCAACACTCCACCACTCCACCACTCCATCACTTCAACACTCCAACACTCCACCACTCCAACACTCCAACACTCCACCACTCCAACACTCCACCACTCCAACACTCCAACACTCCACCACTCCACCACTCCATCACTTCAACACTCCAACACTCCACCACTCCACCACTCCAACACTCCACCACTCCAACACTCCAACACTCCATCACTCCACCACTCCATCACTTCAACACTCCACCACTCCAACACTCCATCACTTCAACACTCCACCACTCCAACACTCCACCACTCCAACACTCCAACACTCCACCACTCCACCACTCCACCACTCCAACACTCCATCACTCCAACACTCCATCACTCCATCACTCCAACACTCCATCACTCCACCACTCCGACACTCCGACACTCCATCACTTCAACACTCCACTACTCCAACACTCCACCACTCCAACACTCCGACACTCCACCACTCCGACACTCCACCACTCCATCACTCCATCACTCCATCACTCCATCACTTCAACACCCCACCACTCCACCACTCCATCACTCCGACACTCCGACACTCCAACACTCCAACACTTCAACACTCCACCCCTCCATCACTCCAACACTCCAACAAAATTTACAAACGAAGCATGTGTGTTTAGTGAGTCCTCCAGATCAGAGGCAGTAGGGATGACCAGGGTTGTTCGCTGTTTAGTGAGTCCTCCAGATCAGAGGCAGCAGGGATGACCAGGGATGTTCTCTGTTTAGTGAGTCCTCCAGATCAGAGGCAGTAGGGATGACCAGGGATGTTCTCTGTTTAGTGAGTCCTCCAGATCAAATCAAATAAAATTTTATTTGTCACATACACATGGTTAGCAGATGTTAATGCGAGTGTCGCGAAATGCTTGTGCTTCTAGTTCCGACAATGCAGTAATAACCAACAAGTAATCTAACTAACAATTCCTAAACTACTGTCTTATACACAGTGTAAGGGGATAAAGAATATGCACATAAGGATATATGAATGAGTGATGGTACAGAGCAGCATAGGCAAGATACAGTAGATGGTATCGAGTACAGTATATACATATGAGATGAGTATGTAAACAAAGTGGCATAGTTAAAGTGGCTAGTGATACATGTATTACATAAGGATGCAGTCGATGATATAGAGTAAGTATATACGTATGCATATGAGAAGAATAATGTAGGGTAAGTAGCATTATATAAGGTAGCATTGTTTAAAGTGGCTAGTGATATATTTACATAATTTCCCATCAATTCCCATTATTAAAGTGGCTGGAGTTGAGTCAGTGTCAGTGTGTTGGCAGCAGCCACTCAATGTTAGTGGTGGCTGTTTAACAGTCTGATGGCCTTGAGATAGAAGCTGTTTTTCAGTCTCTCGGTCCCAGCTTTGATGCACCTGTACTGACCTCGCCTTCTGGATGATAGCGGGGTGAACAGGCAGTGGCTCGGGTGGTTGATGTCCTTGATGATCTTTATGGCCTTCCTGTAACATCGGGTGGTGTAGGTGTCCTGGAGGGCAGGTAGTTTGCCCCGGTGATGCGTTGTGCAGACCTCACTACCCTCTGGAGAGCCTTACGGTTGAGGGCGGAGCAGTTGCCGTACCAGGCGGTGATACAGCCCGCCAGGATGCTCTCGATTGTGCATCTGTAGAAGTTTGTGAGTGCTTTTGGTGACAAGCCGAATTTCTTCAGCCTCCTGAGGTTGAAGAGGCGCTGCTGCGCCTTCTTCACGATGCTGTCTGTGTGAGTGGACCAATTCAGTTTGTCTGTGATGTGTATGCCGAGGAACTTAAAACTTGCTACTCTCTCCACTACTGTTCCATCGATGTGGATAGGGGGGTGTTCCCTCTGCTGTTTCCTGAAGTCCACAATCATCTCCTTAGTTTTGTTGACGTTGAGTGTGAGGTTAATTTCCTGACACCACACTCCGAGGGCCCTCACCTCCTCCCTGTAGGCCGTCTCGTCGTTGTTGGTAATCAAGCCTACCACTGTTGTGTCGTCCGCAAACTTGATGATTGAGTTGGAGGCGTGCGTGGCCACGCAGTCGTGGGTGAACAGGGAGTACAGGAGAGGGCTCAGAACGCACCCTTGTGGGGCCCCAGTGTTGAGGATCAGCGGGGAGGAGATGTTGTTACCTACCCTCACCACCTGGGGTGGCCCGTCAGGAAGTCCAGTACCCAGTTGCACAGGGCGGGGTCGAGACCCAGGGTCTCGAGCTTGATGACGAGCTTGGAGGGTACTATGGTGTTGAATTCCGAGCTGTAGTCGATGAACAGCATTCTCACATAGGTATTCCTCTTGTCCAGATGGGTTAGGGCAGTGTGCAGTGTGGTTGAGATTGCATCGTCTGTGGACCTATTTGGGCGGTAAGCAAATTGGAGTGGGTCTAGGGTGTCAGGTAGGGTGGAGGTGATATGGTCCTTGACTAGTCTCTCAAAGCACTTCATGATGACGGAAGTGAGTGCTACGGGGCGGTAGTCGTTTAGCTCAGTTACCTTAGCTTTCTTGGGAACAGGAACAATGGTGGCCCTCTTGAAGCATGTGGGAACAGCAGACTGGTATAGGGATTGATTGAATGTGTCCGTAAACACACCAGCCAGCTGGTCTGTGCATGCTCTGAGGGCGCGGCTGGGGATGCCGTCTGGGCCTGCAGCCTTGCGAGGGTTAACACGTTTAAATGTTTTACTCACCTCGGCTGCAGTGAAGGAGAGACTGCATGTTTCCGTTGCAGGCCGTGTCAGTGGCACTGTATTGTCCTCAAAGCGGGCAAAAAAGTTATTTAGTCTGCCTGGGAGCAAGACATCCTGGTCCGTGACTGGGCTGGATTTCTTCCTGTAGTCCGTGATTTACTGTAGACCCTGCCACATGCCTCTTGTGTCTGAGCCGTTGAATTGAGATTCTACTTTGTCTCTGTACTGACACTTAGCTTGTTTGATAGCCTTACGGAGGGAATAGCTGCATTGTTTGTATTCAGTCATATTACCAGACACCTTGCCCTGATTAAAAGCAGTGGTTCGCGCTTTCAGTTTCACGCGAATGCTGCTATCAATCCATGGTTTCTAGTTAAGGAATGTTTTAATCATTGCTATGGGAACGACATCTTCAACGCACGTTCTAATGAACTCGCACACCGAATCAGCATATTCGTCAATGTTGTTATCTGACGCAATACGAAACATGTCCCAGTCCACGTGATGGAAGCAGTCTTGGAGTGTGGAGTCAGAGGCAGTAGAGATGACCAGGGATGTTCTCTGTTTAGTGAGTCCTCCAGATCAGAGGCAGTAGGGACGACCAGGGATGTTCTCTGTTTAGTGAGTCCTCCAGATCAGAGGCAGTAGGGACGACCAGGGATGTTCTCTGTTTAGTGAGTCCTCCAGATCAGAGGCAGTAGGGACGACCAGGGATGTTCTCTGTTTAGTGAGTCCTCCAGATCAGAGGCAGTAGAGATGACCAGGGATGTTCTCTGTTTAGTGAGTCCTCCAGATCAGAGGCAGTAGGGATGACCAGGGATGTTCTCTGTTTAGTGAGTCCTCCAGATCAGAGGCAGTAGAGATGACCAGGGATGTTCTCTGTTTAGTGAGTCCTCCAGATCAGAGGCAGTAGGGATGACCAAGGATGTTCTCTGTTTAGTGAGTCCTCCAGATCAGAGGCAGTAGGGATGACCAGGGATGTTCTCTGTTTAGTGAGTCCTCCAGATCAGAGGCAGTAGGGATGACCAGGGATGTTCTCTGTTTAGTGAGTCCTCCAGATCAGAGGCAGTAGAGATGACCAGGGATGTTCTCTGTTTAGTGAGTCCTCCAGATCAGAGGCAGTAGGGACGACCAGGGATGTTCTCTGTTTAGTGAGTCCTCCAGATCAGAGACAGTAGTGATGACCAGGGATGTACTCTGTTTAGTGAGTCCTCCAGATCAGAGGCAGTAGGGATGACCAGGGATGTTCTCTGTTTAGTGAGTCCTCCAGATCAGAGGCAGTAGGGATGACCAGGGATGTTCTCTGTTTAGTGAGTCCTCCAGATCAGAGGCAGTAGGGATGACCAGGGATGTTCTCTGTTTAGTGAGTCCTCCAGATCAGAGGCAGTAGGGATGACCAGGGATGTTCTCTGTTTAGTGAGTCCTCCAGATCAGAGGCAGTAGGGACGACCAGGGATGTTCTCTGATTAGTGAGTCCTCCAGGCAGTAGGGAGGAAGAGGGATATTCTCTTGATAGGGGTGTGAATTGGACCATTTTCCTGTCCTGTTAAGCGTCCAAAATACAACTACTACTTTTGGGTGTCAGGGAAAATGTATGGAGTAAAAAATACAGAATTTTCTAAAGGAATGTAGTGAAGTAAAAGCAGTCAAAATAATGAAATAGTAAAGTACATCTACCCCCCACCCAAAATGTCTTCAGTATTTTACACCACTGACTATTTGCATGCTGTTTGAATCAAGCACACTGTCCTACCGCCGCGCATGCGTGTGGTGTCCACCGAAACTTGGCGTGCATCGATGCTGTATATGAGCTCAGGCGAAGGAACTGAGTGAGGCAGTTTTATAGTTGCGCGCCTCAGACATGGACGGGACAGAGAGGAGTCGGAAGAGCTGCGCTGAGACGGACCAGGCGCAACAGCCCATGATGGAACTCAATGGAAAGGATAAGAGTGACTCGCCGTCAGATAGAGTCACGCTTAAAAAAGAAATCGGACTCCTCAGCGCATGTGCCATTATTATTGGTGAGAAAAATAAACAGCGTTTTATTATAGCCTACTTCTTATGATGTGAACACAGTGGCTTTTGAAAGAGTAGCAAGGTTGTGGACATGTGGTTGACTGGCTCGCGGTCTATTGAGGATTAAAGGAGAGTAGTATAGACTCTTATCTGGTTTCTGTTCTTCCGCTTCATTCAGACATGCGGATTTGGTTCTAGTAGTATAGACTCTTATCTGGTTTCTGTTCTTCCGCTTCATTCAGACATGCGGATTTTGTTCTAGTTATGTCGTTGATATCCCGTTATTTTAGTACACGCTATTACAGATATACAATTGTCCACGGAGAAATCAACTAGCTGCGTGGCGTAACATTACGCACAAACACGTTTAGTGGTTGATGAAGTCTAATCGTTACCACTGAGGCTGTAGCTTGAATGGTAACGTTACCTGCTTCTGAATATCAGAGTATCTCTGAATAGGCTACAAGTTCTGGTCGACGTAAGGGAAACATCCTGACGATGTTGCATCATATGAGAGGTGTAAGTACGGGACTTCAGGGCTACTCTACTGTTACAGACAATGCTTACGTGGCTGGATATCTCTCCGCTGATCTCGATGTGGTGCTTGGCCAAGTCGACCAAGTCGACCAGGCAGCGTACTGTATAACACGCCGGTCGACTTTATGAATGGTCCCCTGATCTGGAGGGATACCTACTTAGGGACCGTGTTCAATTTAGCTGTTAGCGCTAAAAACCCACACGGTCTCTGATGACGTTAAAGGTCGTTGTTGATCAAATATCATATTTAGGTGTATTATTAAAAAAAATATATATCCTAATGTTATTGAAACATGTATTATTCCACACTTTAGACATTGTATTTATCATTGAACACATTTTTCCACTTATCTACATTTTGTTGTTACAGCCTGAGTTTAAAATGGATTCAATATTTTTTTTTTCTCACCCATCTACACACAATACCACCATAATGACATTTACTCATATTTATTGAAAAAGAAATACAGAAATATTTACATTTTATATAAGTATTCACACCCCTGAGTCAATACTTTGTAGAAGCACCTTTGGTGGCAATTACAGCTTTGAGTCATCTTGGGTATTTCTATCAGTTGTGAGTCATCTTGGTTGTCTGTATCAGCTTTGCACATCTAGATTTGGGGAGTTTCTCTCATTTTTCTTTGCAGATTTTCTCAAGCTCTGTTAAGTTAGATGGGGAGTGGTGGTGAACAGCAATCTTCAAGTCTTTCCATGGATTTTCAATGGGATTCAAGTCTGGGCTTTGGCTGGGCCACTCACGTTCACATTGTTGTTCTGAAGCCATTCCAGCGTTGCTTTGGCTGTATGCTTGGGGGTCATTGTCTTGTTGGAACGTAAGTCTTCGCCCCGCAGGTTCTCATCAAGGATTTGTCTGCTCTAGACATTGTTCCCCTCTACCCCTTACCAGTCTCCCAGTCGCTGCCACTGAAAAGCATCACCCATAGCATGACGCTGCCACCACCATGCTTCACAGTAACGGATGTTGTTAGATGGGTGATGAGCTGTGTCTTGTTTTCTACAGACATAGCGGTTTGCATTCAGGCCAAAGAGTAACATATTTGTCTCGTCAGACCACAGGATCTTTTGCCTTTATGATCTCATTCTTTCACATTGCCTTTTTTTACAAAACTCCAGGTGTTCTGTCATGTGCCTTTTTTACAAAACTCCAGGTGTTCTGTCATGTGCCTTTTTCTTTACAAAACTCCAGGTGTTCTGTCATGTGCCTTTTTTACAAAACTCCAGGCGTTCTGTCACGTGCCTTTTTTACAAAACTCCAGGCGTTCTGTCACGTGCCTTTTTTACAAAACTCCAGGCGTTCTGTCATGTGCCTTTTTCACAAAACTCCAGGTGTTCTGTCACGTGCAGGGTAGCCTAGTGGTTAGAGCATTGGACTAATAACCGGAAGGTTGTGAGTTCAAACCCTGAACTGACAAGGTACAAATCTGTCGTTCTGCCCTTGAACAGGCAGTTAACCCACTGTTCCCAGGCCGTCATTGAAAATAAGAATTTGTTCTTAACTGACTTGCCTGGTTAAATAAAGGTAAAGTAAAAATTTTTTTAAAAAAATTACAAAACTCCAGGTGTTCTGTCATGTGCCTTTTTTTACAAAACTCCAGGTGTTCTGTCACGTGCCTTTTTCACAAAACTCCAGGTGTTCTGTCATGTGCCTTTTTCTTTTACGAAACTCCAGGTGTTCTGTCATGTGCCTTTTTTACAAAACTCCAGGTATTCTGTCAAGAGTGGCTTCCGTCTGGCCACTCTCCCATTTAATTGCCCAATAATGCTCTCTAGTTATGGTTTCCTACCCTTCCCCAGATATATTTTATTTTATTTTACGTTTATTTAACTAGGCAAGTCAGTTAAGAACAAATTCTTAATTTCAATGACGGCCTAGGAACAGTGGGTTAACTGCCTGTTCAGGGGCAGAACGACAGATTTGTACCTTGTCAGCTTGGGGATTTGAACTTGCATCCTTCCGGTTACTAGTCCAACACTCTAACCACTAGGCTACCTGCTGGTTACTAGTCCAACACTAACCACTAGGCTACCTGCTGGTTACTAGTCCAACACTCTAACCACTAGGCTACCTGCTGGTTACTAGTCCAACACTAACCACTAGGCTACCTGCTGGTTACTAGTCCAACACTAACCACTAGGCTACCTGCTGGTTACTAGTCCAACTCTAACCACTAGGCTACCTGCTGGTTACTGACCCGAAGCTCTAACCACTAGGCTACCTGCTGGTTACTAGTCCAACACTCTAACCACTAGGCTACCTGCTGGTTACTAGTCCAACACTAACCACTAGGCTACCTGCTGGTTACTAGTCCAACTCTAACCACTAGGCTACCTGCTGGTTACTGACCCGAAGCTCTAACCACTAGGCTACCTGCTGGTTACTAGTCCAACACTCTAACCACTAGGCTACCTGCTGGTTACTAGTCCAACACTAACCACTAGGCTACCTGCTGGTTACTAGTCCAACACTAACCACTAGGCTACCTGCTGGTTACTAGTCCAACACTAACCACTAGGCTACCTGCTGGTTACTAGTCCAACACTAACCACTAGGCTACCTGCTGGTTACTAGTCCAACTCTAACCACTAGGCTACCTGCTGGTTACTAGTCCAACACTAACCACTAGGCTACCTGCTGGTTACTAGTCCAACACTAACCACTAGGCTACCTGCTGGTTACTAGTCCAACACTAACCACTAGGCTACCTGCTGGTTACTAGTCCAACACTAACCACTAGGCTACCTGCTGGTTACTAGTCCAACACTAACCACTAGGCTACCTGCTGGTTACTAGTCCAACACTAACCACTAGGCTACCTGCTGGTTACTAGTCCAACACTAACCACTAGGCTACCTGCTGGTTACTAGTCCAACACTAACCACTAGGCTACCTGCTGGTTACTAGTCCAACACTAACCACTAGGCTACCTGCTGGTTACTAGTCCAACACTAACCACTAGGCTACCCTGCCGCCCCAGGGTAGCCTATATGCCTCATCACAGTTCTATCTCAGAGATCTAGTTCCTTGGACTTCACGGTATAGTTTCTGCTCTGACATGCCCTGTCAACTGTTGGACCTTATATAGACATGCGTGTTTCTTTCTAAATCATGTCCAAACAATTTGATATGCCACAGGTGGACTCCAATCAAGTTGTAGTGCCGTCTCCATGACGATCAAAGGAAATTGAATGCACCTGGGCTTAATTTGGAGCGTCCTAGCAAAGTGAGGGGATTACTTGTTGTGGAAGTTTAGATATTTCTGTATTTCAATTTCAATAATTTAACAAAAATATCTAAAATCATGTTTCCACTTTGACCTGATGGGGTGTGTAGATGGGTGAGAATAACGGGTTAAAACCCATTGTGAGTTCAGGACGTAACACAACGACATGTGGAATAACTCAAGGGATATGAACACTTCCTGACACTGTACATGTTTTAGTCATTATTTATGTCTTAGACTATACTAACAGAACCCCCCTCCCTCCCACACTACAGATCACCCCCCCAACACAGATCACCCCCCCACTACAGACCACCCCCCACTACTACTTAGACTATACTAACAGAACCCCCCTCCCTCCCACACTACAGATCACCCCCCCAACACAGATCACCCCCCCACTACAGACCACCCCCACTACAGATCACCTCTCCCCCCACTACAGATCACCTCTCCCCCCACTACAGATCACCTCTCCCCCCACTACAGATCGCCTCTCCCCCCCCACTACAGATCACCCCCCACTCTCTCCCCCCACTACAGATCACCTCTCTCCCCCACTACAGATCACCTCTCTCCCCCCCCCACTACAGATCACCTCTCTCCCCCCACTACAGATCACCTCTCTCCCCCCACTACAGATCACCTCTCTCCCCCACTACAGATCACCTCCCCCCCACTACAGAGCACCTCTCTCTCCCATTACAAAACACCCCCCCACTACAGATCACCTCTCTCTCCCATTACAAAACACCCCCCCACTACAGATCACCCTCTCTCCACTACAGAACACCCTCTCCACTACAGAACACCCTCTCCACTACAGAACACCCTCTCCACTACAGAACACCCCCTCCACTACAGAACACCCTCTCCACTACAGAACACCCTCTCCACTACAGAATCCCCTCTCTCCACTACAGAACACCCTCTCCACTACAGAACACCCTCTCCACTACAGAACACCCTCTCCACTACAGAACACCCCCTCCACTACAGAACACCCTCTCCACTACAGAACACCCCCTCCACTACAGAACACCCTCTCCACTACAGAACACCCTCTCCACTACAGAACACCCCCTCCACTACAGAACACCCCCTCCACTACAGAACACCCTCTCCACTACAGAACACCCTCTCCACTACAGAACACCCCTCCACTACAGAACACCCCCTCCACTACAGAACACCCTCTCCACTACATATCACCCCTCCCCCCACTACAGATCACCTCTCCACTACATATCACCCCCTCTCCACTACAGAACACCCCCCCCACTACAGAACACCCTCTCCACTACAGAACACCCTCCCCCACTACAGAACACCCCCTCCACTACAGAACACCCTCTCCACTACAGAACACCCTCTCCACTACAGAACACCCCCTCCACTACAGAACACCCTCTCCACTACAGAACACCCTCTCCACTACAGAACACCCCCTCCACTACAGAACACCCTCTCCACTACAGAACACCCTCTCCACTACAGAACACCCCCTCCACTACAGAACACCCTCCCCCACTACAGAACACCCCCTCCACTACAGAACACCCTCTCCACTACAGAACACCCTCTCCACTACAGAACACCCTCCACTACAGAACACCCTCTCCACTACAGAACACCCTCTCCACTACAGAACACCCCTCCACTACAGAACACCCCCTCCACTACAGAACACCCTCTCCACTACAGAACACCCTCTCCACTACAGAACACCCCCTCCACTACAGAACACCCCCCTCACTACAGAACACCCTCTCCACTACAGAACACCCTCTCCACTACAGAACACCCCCTCCACTACAGAACACCCCCCCACTACAGAACACCCCCTCCACTACAGAACACCCTCTCCCACTACAGAACACCCTCTCCACTACAGAACACCCTCTCTCCACTACAGGACACCCCCTCCACTACAGAACACCCTCTCCACTACAGAACACCCCCTCCACTACAGAACACCCCCTCCACTACAGAACACCCCCTCCACTACAGAACACCCTCTCCCACTACAGAACACCCTCTCCCACTACAGAACACCCTCTCCACTACAGAACACCCTCTCCACTACAGAACACCCTCTCCACTACAGAACACCCCCTCCACTACAGAACACCCTCTCCCACTACAGAACACCCTCTCCCACTACAGAACACCCTCTCCACTACAGAACACCCCCTCCACTACAGAACACCCCCTCCACTACAGAACACCACCCACCCCCCCCTCCCTACTACAGAACACCATCCTCCACCCCTCTCCCACCACAGCACACCTCTCCCCTCTACAGAACACCCCCTCCACTACAGAACACCTCTCCCCTCTACAGAACACCCTCTCCACCCCTCCCCTCTACAGAACACCCTCTCCACCCTCCCCCTCTACAGAACACCCTCTCCACCCCTCCCCTCTACAGAACACCCTCTCCACCCTCCCCCTCTACAGAACACCCTCTCCACCCCTCCCCCTCTACAGAACACCCTTTCCACCCCTCCCCTCTACAGAACACCCTCTCCACCCCTCCCCTCTACAGAACACCCTCTCCACCCTCCCCCTCTACAGAACACCCTCTCCACCCCTCCCCTCTACAGAACACCCTCTCCACCCCTCCCCCTCTACAGAACACCCTCTCCACCCTCCCCTTCTACAGAACACCCTCTCCACCCTCCCCCTCTACAGAACACCCTCTCCACCCTCCCCCTCTACAGAACACCCTCTCCACCCTCCCCCTCTACAGAACACCCTCTCCACCCCTCCCCCTCTACAGAACACCCTCTCCACCCCTCCCCTCTACAGAACACCCTCTCCACCCTCCCCTTCTACAGAACACCCTCTCCACCCTCCCCTTCTACAGAACACCCTCTCCACCCTCCCCTTCTACAGAACACCCTCTCCACCCTCCCCCCTCTACAGAACACCCTCTCCACCCCCTCCCCTCTACAGAACACCCTCTCCACCCCTCCCCTCTACAGAACACCATCCTCCCCCCTCCCCCTCTACAGAACACCATCCTCCCCCCTCCCCCTCCCTCTACAGAACACCCTCTCCACCCCACTGTGTGACAGACTGGCCAACTCCTTTTAATTCAGAGTAGAGCTTGTCACAGTTCATGTTTTGTCTGCTTGCCAAGATACTTCGGAGTATTGTGAAACTGGTATGTTGAACCCTATTTCTGAGTAGTGGATTTATGCCACGTTCTGGTCAACTATATAATCCTGTCCCTTGTTCCACCCACGCTACTTACTCCACTTTACCTCAGCTAATCACATGGCTGGTGTTTACTGGCTGGAGGGTATTTACTAACCCAATATTGGGAGCGGTTTTATTTTTTTTTATCTTTACATTATCTGGGAAGGATATCTTTTGGACAAGGTCAAGTGCATTATGGGTAGTGTCTCAGTGCTCCTAATACAGTAGCACCATGCATTAAGGACAGTGTCTCAGTGCTCCTAATACAGTAGCACCATGCATTAAGGACATTGTCCCAGTGCTCCTAATACAGTAGCACCATGCATTAAGGACAGTGTCTCAGTGCTCCTAGTGCTCCTAATACAGTAGCACCATGCATTAAGGACAGTGTCTCAGTGCTCCTAATACAGTAGCACCATGCATTAAGGACAGTGTCTCAGTGCTCCTAGTGCTCCTAATACAGTAGCACCATGCATTAAGGACAGTGTCTCAGTGCTCCTAATACAGTAGCACCATGCATTAAGGACAGTGTCTCAGTGCTCCTAGTGCTCCTAATACAGTAGCACCATGCATTAAGGACAGTGTCTCAGTTCTCCTGGTGCTCCTAATACAGTAGCACCATGCATTAAGGACAGTGTCTCAGTGCTCCTAATACAGTAGCACCATGCATTAAGGACAGTGTCCCAGTGCTCCTAATACAGTAGCACCATGCATTAAGGACAGTGTCTCAGTGCTCCTAGTGCTCCTAATACAGTAGCACCATGCATTAAGGACAGTGTCTCAGTGCTCCTAGTGCTCCTAATACAGTAGCACCATGCATTAAGGACAGTGTCCCAGTGCTCCTAGTGCTCCTAATACAGTAGCACCATGCATTAAGGACATTGTCCCAGTGCTCCTAATACAGTAGCACCATGCATTAAGGACAGTGTCTCAGTGCTCCTAATACAGTAGCACCATGCATTAAGGACAGTGTCCCAGTGCTCCTAATACAGTAGCACCATGCATTAAGGACAGTGTCTCAGTGCTCCTAGTGCTCCTAATACAGTAGCACCATGCATTAAGGCCAGTGTCTCAGTGCTCCTAGTGCTCCTAATACAGTAGCACCATGCATTAAGGACAGTGTCCCAGTGCTCCTAGTGCTCCTAATACAGTAGCACCATGCATTAAGGACATTGTCCCAGTGCTCCTAATACAGTAGCACCATGCATTAAGGACAGTGTCCCAGTGCTCCTAGTTCTCCTAATACAGTAGCACCATGCATTAAGGACAGTGTCTCAGTGCTCCTAGTGCTCCTAATACAGTAGCACCATGCATTAAGGACAGTGTCCCAGTGCTCCTAGTGCTCCTAATACAGTAGCACCATGCATTAAGGACATTGTCCCAGTGCTCCTAATACAGTAGCACCATGCATTAAGGACAGTGTCTCAGTGCTCCTAATACAGTAGCACCATGCATTAAGGACAGTGTCTCAGTGCTCCTAGTGCTCCTAATACAGTAGCACCATGCATTAAGGACAGTGTCTCAGTGCTCCTAGTGCTCCTAATACAGTAGCACCATGCATTAAGGACAGTGTCTCAGTGCTCCTAGTGCTCCTAATACAGAAGCACCATGCATTAAGGACATTGTCTCAGTGCTCCTAGTGCTCCTAATACAGTAGCACCATGAATTAAGGACAGTGTCCCAGTGCTCCTAATACAGTAGCACCATGCTTTAAGGTCATTGTCCCAGTGCTCCTAGTGCTCCTAATACAGTAGCACCATGCATTAAGGACAGTGTCTCAGTGCTCCTAATACAGTAGCACCATGCATTAAGGACAGTGTCTCAGTGCTCCTAATACAGTAGCACCATGCATTAAGGACAGTGTCTCAGTGCTCCTAATACAGTAGCACCAT